>NC_092420.1:683261-843261 GCF_040894005.1 Engystomops pustulosus
GCTAGCAGGGAGTGGGCCGGAGCAGCGACGGGGCTGTCATATGCTGGAGGGGGGCACGGTGGGGGTATCATACGCCGGAGGGTGGGCACGGCTAGCAGGGAGTGGGCCGGAGCAGCGACGGGGCTGTCATATGCTGGAGGGGGGCACGGTGGGGGTATCATACGCCAGAGGGTGGGCACGGCTAGCAGGGAGTCGGGCGGAGCGGCGGTGGTGCTATTATAGGCTGATGCATGAGCGGCTGTGATGAACCCCCACAACTGTATATTGGAATGGTGGGAGGAAGGTCTTATAATGTATAAAATCACACTAATGGCGGAATAGTCAGTGACCTGGTGTTGTGGGTCCTTGTCTCTGGAACTTTCTGAATTAACTTTTACTAATTAGAAACTGCTCCCAATGAAGCGATTTGTTGGTCCACAAATCCAGATTCAGGGCTTAATAAATGAACCACTGGGCTCCAAATCCCCGGTGTTACAGAAAGTGTGTATAGGTGTGTAATGTGTACAGAGCTGCCATGTGTGTATATGTGTGTAATGTGTACAGAGCTGTCATGTGTGTATATGTGTGTAATGTGTACAGAGCTGCCATGTGTGTAATGTGTACAGAGCTGCCATGTGTGTAATGTGTACAGACCTCCCATGTGTGTATATGTGCGTAATGTGTACAGAGCTGCCATGTGTGTATATGTGTGTAATGTGTACAGAGCTGTCATGTGTGTATATGTGTGTAATGTGTACAGAGCTGCCATGTGTGTAATGTGTACAGACCTCCCATGTGTGTATATGTGTGTAATGTGTACAGAGCTGCCATGTGTGTAATGTGTACAGACCTCCCATGTGTGTATATGTGTGTAATGTGTACAGACCTCCCATGTGTGTATATGTGTGTAATGTGTACAGACCTCCCATGTGTGTATATGTGTGTAATGTGTACAGAGCTGCCATGTGTGTAATGTGTACAGACCTCCCATGTGTGTAATGTGTACAGAGCTGCCATGTGTGTATATGTGTACAGAGCTGCCATGTGTGTATATGTGTGTAATGTGTACAGACCTCCCATGTGTGTAATGTGTACAGAGCTGCCATGTGTGTATATGTGTGTAATGTGTACAGAGCTGCCATGTGTGTAATGTGTACAGAGCTGCCATGTGTGTAATGTGTACAGACCTCCCATGTGTGTATATGTGTGTAATGTGTACAGACCTCCCATGTGTGTATATGTGTGTAATGTGTACAGAGCTGCCATGTGTGTATATGTGCGTAATGTGTACAGAGCTGCCATGTGTGTAATGTGTACAGACCTCCCATGTGTGTATATGTGTGTAATGTGTACAGAGCTGTCATGTGTGTATATGTGTGTAATGTGTACAGAGCTGCCATGTGTGTATATGTGTGTATTGTGTATCCCCATACTACAGCTCTATTTGTAGACGTGTTGGTGAAGCTCCAGGATACAGTAGGATCAATGTAAGTCTTTCCTCCCTGGACTCAGCGTATACAGAGATTTAAGATAAACCTCTTCCCTGGATAAGACAACTTCTGTGAGGGGTTATCGCTGAGCTCAGCAACACTCACACCTGTGTCACCCCTTTACCTGTCCTTGGCTACGATAGGCCCCGGGGAGGCACGTGACAAGTTATGGCTGTAAAATCCTATTGAGAATTAGAGCAGATGAGATTTGGAAGGAGGGCAGGGGGACAGGAGTCATTGCTCCGGCAGTCCTGGTGGTGGTCACATATCCCCCTGTAAGGAGGACGCCCGAGGCACCAGCCTTCTCCACTGCCGACTCTTCCACCTTGGGAAACATAAAACATGGGAGCCGGAGCCAGCGCCGAGGAGAAGCATTCCCGGGAACTGGAGAAGAAGCTGAAGGAAGATGCGGAGAAGGACGCCAGGACGGTCAAGCTTCTCCTACTGGGTGAGTGCGATAATCGGATCCAGCGATACCGGCGCCGCAGGTGCACGTGTATGTATGAAGCGTTTGGGTCAGTTTTGTGTCATGGGAGGTTGTGGTGATGATTCGCACCGGTGGCCACATTCATGGCAGAAGCCCGGACATAATCACTTGCCCACGCTCCGGTGTTCAATAATCTGCCGCACTCTGCACGTAGAGCCTCAATACTGATACATCCAACACAATGGGGCTCATTTACTAAGGGCTCCGCAGCCGCACTTTCGTCAGGTTTCCCGATCAAATTCAAATCGGTGCTGGCTTGCACACAACAGAAATGGGAGGGGGCATGGCCGTCAGACAACCCGACAGATTCGGACAAACCGTGGAATTTAAAAAAGGATTTGTGTCGCAAGATCAAGCACTCACATGCACCGGGACGAAGAAGGGGAACTCCGGCGGACCCCGGGGCAGAAACGACGGATGCAGGAACTCGGGCGCACAATGTCAGTGAATTGCACCGAACCTGAATCCTTGTCGTATAACGCACCGCAGGATCGCAACTGGACCAGGTAAGTAAATCTGCCCCAATGTATCAACTTGTGGCCAAATCTATTTGTATTTCCCGATATCTTGTCTATCCTTGTTATGTCGGGTGTTCACTCATCTCATATCAGGTCATCCATCTATCATCTATCGCTCTCATATAACTTACACTTTTGTATCAGTCTCATAGGTAACCAATATTCATGTCAAATATATCCAAAATCTACCCCCCCCCACTCCATCTCCTTGTTATATCTCCCTCATATCCATCCAGCGTCTCCTGTTCATCTCTCATCTCATGGATGTTACACCTTTCTATCGAGCTTCTCCTATTTACCCAATATCTCGTCTCATATCTATCCGGTGTATCCCCCTCTTATCTATCCGATGTATCCCCCTCTTATCTATCCGATGTATCCCCCTCTTATCCATCCGATGTATCCCCCTCTTATCTATCCGGTGTATCCCCCTCTTATCTATCCGGTGTATCCCCCTCTTATCCATCCGATGTATCCCCCTCTTATCCATCCGGTGTATCCCCCGCTTATCCATCCGGTGTATCCCCCTCTTATCTATCCGATGTATCCCCCTCTTATCTATCCGGTGTATCCCCCTCTTATCTATCCGGTGTATCCCCCTCTTATCCATCCGGTGTATCCCCCTCTTATCCATCCGATGTATCCCCCTCTTATCTATCCGATGTATCCCCCTCTTATCTATCCGATGTATCCCCCTCTTATCCATCCGGTGTATCCCCCTCTTATCCATCCGGTGTATCCCCCTCTTATCCATCCGGTGTATCCCCCTCTTATCCATCCGGTGTATCCCCCTCTTATCCATCCGATGTATCCCCCTCTTATCTATCCGGTGTATCCCCCTCTTATCCATCCGATGTATCCCCCTCTTATCCATCCGATGTATCCCCCTCTTATATATCTGATGTATCCCCCTCTTATCTATCAGATATATATTTTGTATCCCCCTCTTATCTATCCGATGTATCCCCCTCTTATCTATCCGATGTATCCCCCTCTTATCCATCCGATGTATCCCCCTCTTATCCATCCGATGTATCCCCCTCTTATCCATCCGATGTATCCCCCTCTTATCCATCCGGTGTATCCCCCTCTTATCCATCCGATGTATCCCCCTCTTATCTATCCGATGTATCCCCCTCTTATCCATCCGATGTATCCCCCTCTTATCCATCCGGTGTATCCCCCTCTTATCTATCCGGTGTATCCCCCTCTTATCCATCCGGTGTATCCCCCTCTTATCCATCCGATGTATCCCCCTCTTATCCATCCGGTGTATCCCCCTCTTATCCATCCGGTGTATCCCCCTCTTATCCATCCGATGTATCCCCCTCTTATATATCTGATGTGTCCCCCTCTTATCTATCCGGTGTATCCCCCTCTTATCCATCCGGTGTATCCCCCTCTTATCCATCCGGTGTATCCCCCTCTTATCCATCCGGTGTATCCCCCTCTTATCCATCCGGTGTATCCCCCTCTTATCCATCCGATGTATCCCCCTCTTATCTATCCGATGTCTCCCCCTCTTATCCATCCGATGTATCCCCCTCTTATCTATCCGATGTGTCCCCCTCTTATCTATCCGGTGTATCCCCCTCTTATCCATCCGGTGTATCCCCCTCTTATCCATCCGGTGTATCCCCCTCTTATCTATCCGGTGTATCCCCCTCTTATCCATCCGGTGTATCCCCCTCTTATCTATCAGATATATATTTTGTATCCCCCTCTTATCTATCCGATGTCTCCCCCTCTCATCCATCCGATGTATCCCCCTCTCATCCATCCGATGTATCCCCCTCTTATCCATCCGATGTATCCCCCTCTTATCCATCCGATGTATCCCCCTCTTATCCATCCGATGTATCCCCCTCTTATCTATCCGGTGTATCCCCCTCTTATCTATCCGATGTATCCCCCTCTTATATATCTGATGTCTCCCCCTCTTATCTATCCGATGTCTCCCCCTCTTATCCATCCGGTGTATCCCCCTCTTATCTATCCGGTGTATCCCCCTCTTATCTATCCGATGTATCCCCCTCTTATATATCTGATGTATCCCCCTCTTATCTATCCGGTGTATCCCCCTCTTATCCATCCGATGTCTCCCCCTCTTATCTATCCGGTGTCTCCCCCTCTTATCTATCCGGTGTCTCCCCCTCTTATCTATCCGGTGTCTCCCCCTCTTATCTATCTGATGTCTCCCCCTCTTATCTATCCGATGTCTCCCCCTCTTATCCATCCGGTGTATCCCCCTCTTATCTATCCGATGTGTCCCCCTCTTATCTATCCGATGTATCCCCCTCTTATCTATCAAATATATATTTTGTATCCCCCTCTTATCCATCCGGTGTATCCCCCTCTTATCTATCCGATGTCTCCCCCTCTTATCCATCCGATGTATCCCCCTCTTATCCATCCGATGTATCCCCCTCTTATCCATCCGATGTATCCCCCTCTTATCCATCCGATGTATCCCCCTCTTATCTATCGGATGTCTCCCCCTCTTATCCATCCGATGTATCCCCCTCTTATCTATCCGGTGTATCCCCCTCTTATCTATCCGGTGTATCCCCCTCTTATCCATCCGATGTATCCCCCTCTTATCCATCCGATGTATCCCCCTCTTATCTATCCGATGTCTCCCCCTCTTATCCATCCGGTGTATCCCCCTCTTATCTATCCGGTGTATCCCCCTCTTATCTATCCGGTGTATCCCCATCTTATCCATCCGGTGTATCCCCCTCTTATATATCTGATGTATCCCCCTCTTATCTATCCGGTGTATCCCCCTCTTATCTATCCGGTGTATCCCCCTCTTATCTATCCGGTGTATCCCCCTCTTATCTATCCGGTGTATCCCCCTCTTATCTATCCGGTGTATCCCCCTCTTATCCATCCGGTGTATCCCCCTCTTATATATCTGATGTATCCCCCTCTTATCTGTCGGATATATATTTTGTATCCCCCTCTTATCTATCCGATGTATCCCCCTCTTATCTATCCGGTGTGTCCCCCTCTTATCCATCCGATGTATCCCCCTCTTATCCATCCGATGTATCCCCCTCTTATCCATCCGATGTATCCCCCTCTTATCTATCTGATGTCTCCCCCTCTTATCTATCTGATGTCTCCCCCTCTTATCTATCCGGTGTATCCCCCTCTTATCCATCCGGTGTATCCCCCTCTTATCCATCCGATGTATCCCCCTCTTATCTATCCGATGTATCCCCCTCTTATCCATCCGATGTATCCCCCTCTTATCCATCCGATGTATCCCCCTCTTATCCATCCGATGTATCCCCCTCTTATCTATCGGATGTATATTTTGTATCCCCCTCTTATCTATCCGGTGTATCCCCCTCTTATCTATCAGATATATATTTTGTATCCCCCTCTTATCTATCCGATGTCTCCCCCTCTCATCCATCCGATGTATCCCCCTCTCATCCATCCGATGTATCCCCCTCTTATCCATCCGATGTATCCCCCTCTTATCCATCCGATGTATCCCCCTCTTATCCATCCGATGTATCCCCCTCTTATCCATCCGGTGTATCCCCCTCTTATCTATCCGATGTATCCCCCTCTTATATATCTGATGTCTCCCCCTCTTATCTATCCGATGTCTCCCCCTCTTATCCATCCGGTGTATCCCCCTCTTATCTATCCGGTGTATCCCCCTCTTATCTATCCGATGTATCCCCCTCTTATATATCTGATGTATCCCCCTCTTATCTATCCGGTGTATCCCCCTCTTATCTATCCGATGTCTCCCCCTCTTATCTATCCGGTGTCTCCCCCTCTTATCTATCCGGTGTCTCCCCCTCTTATCTATCCGGTGTCTCCCCCTCTTATCTATCTGATGTCTCCCCCTCTTATCTATCCGATGTCTCCCCCTCTTATCCATCCGATGTATCCCCCTCTTATCTATCCGATGTGTCCCCCTCTTATCTATCCGATGTATCCCCCTCTTATCTATCAAATATATATTTTGTATCCCCCTCTTATCCATCCGGTGTATCCCCCTCTTATCTATCCGATGTCTCCCCCTCTTATCCATCCGATGTATCCCCCTCTTATCCATCCGATGTATCCCCCTCTTATCCATCCGATGTATCCCCCTCTTATCCATCCGATGTATCCCCCTCTTATCCATCCGATGTATCCCCCTCTTATCTATCGGATGTCTCCCCCTCTTATCCATCCGATGTATCCCCCTCTTATCCATCCGATGTATCCCCCTCTTATCTATCCGATGTCTCCCCCTCTTATCCATCCGGTGTATCCCCCTCTTATCTATCCGGTGTATCCCCCTCTTATCTATCCGGTGTATCCCCATCTTATCCATCCGGTGTATCCCCCTCTTATATATCTGATGTATCCCCCTCTTATCTATCCGGTGTATCCCCCTCTTATCTATCCGGTGTATCCCCCTCTTATCTATCCGGTGTATCCCCCTCTTATCTATCCGGTGTATCCCCCTCTTATCTATCCGGTGTATCCCCCTCTTATCCATCCGGTGTATCCCCCTCTTATATATCTGATGTATCCCCCTCTTATCTGTCGGATATATATTTTGTATCCCCCTCTTATCTATCCGATGTATCCCCCTCTTATCTATCCGGTGTGTCCCCCTCTTATCCATCCGATGTATCCCCCTCTTATCCATCCGATGTATCCCCCTCTTATCCATCCGATGTATCCCCCTCTTATCTATCTGATGTCTCCCCCTCTTATCTATCTGATGTCTCCCCCTCTTATCTATCCGGTGTATCCCCCTCTTATCCATCCGGTGTATCCCCCTCTTATCTATCCGGTGTATCCCCCTCTTATCCATCCGGTGTATCCCCCTCTTATCCATCCGATGTATCCCCCTCTTATCTATCCGATGTATCCCCCTCTTATCCATCCGATGTATCCCCCTCTTATCCATCCGATGTATCCCCCTCTTATCTATCGGATGTATATTTTGTATCCCCCTCTTATCTATCGGATATATATTTTGTATCCCCCTCTTATCTGTCGGATATATATTTTGTATCCCCCTCATGTCTATGGAGCTCCTCTTAATCTTTGTGTTATATGTAATGTCCTTTGTATCTTCCTTCCCCGTGCGGCTTCTGGTTGCGTTGTTCGGTATCTGCCCCCGTCCTATAGTTTGTGCCCCCCGGTGTTCATTCCTTAGTCTGGGAGATTTGGGTTAGGACTCTAATCCTCTGCTTAGCTCCTGGTTTACACACAGATTACAGGCCGAGCCGCCCCATGTTATGGAGGAGACACCTTGGGCCAGTAATCTCAGCTCATTATACCTTGTAGTGTCACCTATAGAATCTCCCCGTATACTACATAGAACCTTCTTGGGTTTCCTGTCTGGTTCTCTGTTACGTTACGTCGACCTCTTCATACAGACAGATGACAATGGTGTCACGCGGAGCCCGACGCGTCATGTGTGATACACGAGGAGAAGCCAATCCCAACAGAAACGCAAAGTGTAAGACATGTCCCAGATCCTCCAGAATGGGGCATGTGGTGCTTCAACATGTCTGATCCTTAACCCCACCAGAACGAAGCAGGACTGAAGTGTCTGAAGGCAGTCATTAGGCTTTGTCCACACCAGCGTCCTCCCTTCTGTGTATAATGGACCCCATGGCGATTGCTTGGATGGACGTCATGTGGCTCCAGGAATAGCTCTGCAGACTGGGATATTCCAGGAATCCCTCAGGTTACAAGGACTCCATCAAACTAGTGAAAGATGAGATTCTTATCGACACCGAGAGCAAGGATTAGGTACAACAGAACCGACCCGGGCAACACAGGACTCCTCAGCCCCTAGGACATCTCATCCCCATTTAACTATGATCCGAACAGACAATAGGGGAACCTTTCCATAACCATCCGGGGGTCTCGTTATGGAGCCACCGCTTCCTCCACGCTGGGGATTCTTGGTCAATCATCTCTGGTGGTGGAGCAGAGGATTCTGCAGTTAGTGGAGTATTTGGGAGTCTTCCCCCACCCTGTCTGCGTCCCTGGAGAGATCTCACCAGGATCCCGCTCCTAGGGGAAGCCATGAGGGTTGTAGACAGCTTTAAAGGAAATCTACCACCAGGATGAAGGATTGTAAACCAAGCGCTGACACTGACATACTGGTGAGCGCCCCCTCTGGCAGGATCCTGGTTTTTACAAGAAAAAGGGATTAAAAATTATGGAAATGAGCCTCAGGGGCTCCGGGCTCGATTACAAGCTGTGGATCCAAGAAGAAGAAGAGTCCGTGACCTCCTGCACTTCCAATATCATCTCCTTCATCCGATCTATAGGACGCTGGGCTGTAACGCTCACAATCCGATATATTGGACGCAGAGCTGATGCCGGCATCATAAAACACGGATCTTCAATCTTGGGTGTTTAACCTGTTAAATGCCGAGGTCAGCGCGACCACAGCATTTAACTTGGCCCCATTAACGGCCCCCCGTGCAGTTTCGGGAAGGTAAGACACAATTTGAATGTTAAACCGCGCTCGGTCCGAATCAGTCCTAATTTGTGTCGCATGGAAGCAGCGCATGCGCCACAACCTCAGCGCAGACACTTCTTATATCTGTGCAAGACGTGTAATCCCCAAAAAGGTCACAGTCCGACAAAAGTCCAGCGCGACTCTTAGTAAATGAGCCCCATTATGTTTTGTACATTAGGGCATAGCAACCCCAAAATGGTATCACTGGAAAATGCGTCTCATCCCGCAAAATAATTTCCCCCACAAGACCCCAATAACGGGAAAACTACGACTTTATATCCTACAAAAGGGCTCAATGTCTATAGAACTGCAGGGCGCTCCTTTCCCCCTGCGCAGCGCTGTGCCCCCCACTACAGGTAACAGCCACATCTCGGGGGGGCTCCGTACATAAATTACATAACACATTTTAAGATGGGTTTTCTCTTTTTATTTTTTGGAAATGTGTAAATTTTAGGGCTAAAAGAAAGTATAACCGACAAAATGAGACAATTCGGAATCTCACCTCCATTTTGTTTTAATTACTATGCAGCGTTCAAAGGGTTAAAAAATCTGCCTAAGGCGGCGTTCACACGACCGTATGGGGGACACATGTACAGCCGCAGGCTTCTGGCCGTACACACGTCCCCCATAGAAGGCAATGGGCGCAGAAATGATACAGAATTACAGAGGACACCCCCCTATAACCCCCCCTGTCACTATATAATGGAGGCGGAGTCTTCCTGGCGCTGATCCGGGATGCATTTCTTCTATCCCATTAAACCCGCTCCATCCTGAGAAGCCAAATCCTAAGATTAACCCAAACACAAGGGCGGCGCAGAGATCACAGCTTACACTCGGTAATAACTTCACTCCTTCTATTCTACTTTACATTTTGATTCATTTTAAGCCAAGTAGGACACACCCCTTCCCACAAAGCCACCCCCACTTGTCAAAAACAGCGCGGAGAGTGTCTAAAACATAACAAAGATGGTACCAGGCACAATGTACAATGTGGCCCAAATGGAGACTGAATTATCCCCCAGATGTATCTGACATTTTCCTATTCTCAATGTTCCAGGAGCCGGAGAATCGGGAAAAAGCACCATCGTAAAACAGATGAAGTGAGTACAACACACGCCTCATCCATCCATCTATCTATCTATCTATCCCTCCATCCATATATCCATCCATCTACCCATCCATCCATCCATACGTCTACCCATCCATCCATCTATGTATCCATCCATCTATGTATCTATCCATACGTCTACCCATCCATCCATCTATGTATCTATCCATCTGTCTATCTATCCATCCATACATCATCTTTCTATCTATCCATCCATCTATGTACCCATCCATCCACCTATCTGTCCATCCATCTACCTACCCATTCATCCATGTATCCATCCATTTATCTACTCATCCATCCATCTATCTACTCATCCACCCATCCATATGTCTACCCATCCATCCATCTATGTATCCATCCATCCATCTGTCTATCTTATCCATCTGTCTACCTATCCATCCATGCATCATCTTTCTATCTATCAATCCATCTATGTATCCATCCATCCATCCATCTATCTACCCATCCATCCATCTATGTATCCATCCATCCATCTATCCATCTTTCTACCCATCCATCTACCCATCTATTTATCTATGTATCCATCCATCCATCTACCTATCCATCCATCCATCCATGTATCCATCCATCTATCTACTGATCCACCTATGTATCCATCCATCTATCTATCTACCCATCCACCTATGTATCCATCCATCCATGTATTCATCCATCCATCTATGTATCCATCCATCCATGTACCTACCCATCCATCCATGTATTCATCCATCCATTTATCTACTCATCCATCCTGTATCATCTTTCTATCTATCCGTCCACCTATGTACCCATCCATCCATCTATGTATCCATCCATCCATCTATGTATCCATCCATCCATCTATGTATCCATCCATGTATCCATCCATCCATCTATGTATCCATCCATCTATGTATCCATCCATCCATCTATCTACATATCCATCCATCTACCCATCCATCCATCAATCAACCCATCCATGTATCCATCCATTTATCTACTCATCCATCCATCCATCTATCTACTTATCCATCCATCTATCTACTTATCCATCCATCTATCTACTTATCCATCCATCTATCTACTCATCCATCCATCCATACGTCTACCCATCCATCCATCGATGTATTCATCCATCCATCAATCTATCAACCCATCCATCCATGTATCCATCTATCTACCCATCTGACTATCTATCCATCTGTCTACCCATCCATCCTGTATCACCTTTCTATCTATCCATCCACCTATATACCCATCCATCCATCTACCTACCCATCCATCTATCTATGTATCCATCCATCTACCTACCCATCCATCCATCTATGTATCCATCCATCCATTTATCTATGTATCCATCCATCCATCTATCTATGTATCCATCCATCTACCTACCCATCCATCCATCTACCTACCCATCCATCCACCTATGTACCCATCCATCCATCTACCTACCCATCCATCTATCTATGTATCCATCCATCTACCTACCTACCCATCCATCCATCCATGTATCCATCTATCTACCCATCTGACTATCTATCCATCTGTCTACCCATCCATCCTGTATCACCTTTCTATCTATCCATCCACCTATGTACCCATCCATCCATCTACCTACCCATCCATCTATCTATGTATCCATCCATCTACCTACCCATCCATCCATCTATGTATCCATCCATCCATTTATCTATGTATCCATCCATCCATCTATCTATGTATCCATCCATCTACCTACCCATCCATCCATCTATGTATCCATCCATCTACCTACCCATCCATCCACCTATGTACCCATCCATCCATCTACCTACCCATCCATCTATCTATGTATCCATCCATCTACCTACCCATCCATCCATGTATCCATCCATCCATTTATCTATGTATCCATCCATCCATCTATCTATGTATCCATCCATCTACCTACCCATCCATCCATCTATGTATCCATCCATCTACCTACCCATCCATCCATCTACCTACCCATCCATCCATGTATCCATCCATCCATTTATCTATGTATCCATCCATCCATCTATCTATGTATCCATCCATCTACCTACCCATCCATCCATCTACCTACCCATCCATCCATGTATCCATCCATCCATTTATCTATGTATCCATCCATCCATCTATCTATGTATCCATCCATCTACCTACCCATCCATCCATCTATGTATCCATCCATCCATGTATCCATCCATCCATTTATCTATGTATCCATCCATCCATCTACCTACCCATCCATCCATCTATGTATCCATCCATCCATGTATCCATCCATCCATTTATCTATGTATCCATCCACTCATGTATCTATGTATCCATCCATCTACCTACCTACCCATCCATCCATCTATGTATCCATCCATCCATGTATCCATCCATCCATCTATCTATGTATCCATCCATCTACCTACCCATCCATCCATCTATGTATCCATCCATCCATGTATCCATCCATCCATTTATCTATGTATCCATCCATCTACCTACCCATCCATCCATCTATGTATCCATCCATCCATGTATCTATGTATCCATCCATCTACCTACCCATCCATCCATCTATGTATCCATCCATCTATGTATCTATCCATCCATTTATCTATGTATCCATCCATCCATCTATCTATGTATCCATCCATCTACCTACCTACCCATCCATCCATCTATGTATCCATCCATCCATGTATCTATGTATCCATCCATCTACCTACCTACCCATCCATCCATCTATGTATCCATCCATCCATGTATCCATCCATCCATCTATCTATGTATCCATCCATCTACCTACCCATCCATCCATCTATGTATCCATCCATCTATGTATCTATCCATCCATTTATCTATGTATCCATCCATCCATCTATCTATGTATCCATCCATCTACCTACCTACCCATCCATCCATCTATGTATCCATCCATCCATGTATCTATGTATCCATCCATCTACCTACCTACCCATCCATCCATCTATGTATCCATCCATCCATGTATCCATCCATCCATCTATCTATGTATCCATCCATCTACCTACCCATCCATCCATCTATGTATCCATCCATCTATGTATCTATCCATCTATGTATCTATCCATCCATTTATCTATGTATCCATCCATCCATCTATCTATGTATCCATCCATCTACCTACCCATCCATCCATCTATGTATCCATCAATCTATGTATCCATCCATCCATTTATCTACTCATCCATCCATTTATCTACTCATTCATCCATTTATCTACTCATCCATCCATTTATCTACTCATCCATCCATCTATCTACTCATCCATCCATCCATACGTCTACCCATCCATCCATCCATCTATGTATCCATCCATTTATGACTAGTTCTCTCCATCTCCTGTGTAATGACTCCATTCTCTGCAGAATTATCCATCAGGATGGTTACTCCCTTGAAGAATGCCTGGAGTTCATCGCCATCATCTATGGTAACACGCTTCAGTCCATGTTGGCCATTGTCAGAGCCATGAACACACTGAACATCCAGTACGGTGACCCTGCCCGACAGGTGAGAAGAACACCACTGACCCTGTAGGGGGTCCACTGCCGGCCAGTACAATGAGGGGTCACCACTGTCTCTCATCTTTAGGATGATGCACGAAAACTCATGCACCTGGCAGACACCATTGACGAGGGGACCATGCCCAAAGAGATGTCCGACATCATAGGACGGCTGTGGAAGGACACGGGGATCAAGGCTTGCTTCGATCGCGCATCCGAATATCAGCTGAACGATTCAGCAGGATAGTAAGTCATTACTGGGGGCCACACGCGGACCACCTGATCTGCCTGAAGGGTGGTCTCCTAATATATCTGCCTGATATGTCATGCAGTAAAATCACCTCTGACCCTACGGCGGCATTAACCCTGAAGAGCTGCCCCGAGCCACTAGACTATCAGCAGCAGATCCAGTACAACCTGTAACCTATGAGATGACCTTTCTAACATAACCAGAAGAGGTCAGGGGTCAGCATGGATACTCTATCCCCTCTGTGACTACACCCAGCGAGCTGCCATGTCCTGTGTGTCCTGACACCTTTCTATCATAGCCAGCAGTGGTCAGGGGTCAGCATGGGCGCTCTGACCCCTCTGTGACTACACCCCCATACACAGCGAGCTGCCATGTCCTGTGTCCTGACACCTTTCTATCATAGCCAGCAGTGGTCAGGGGTCAGCATGGGTGCTCTGACCCCTCTGTGACTACAACCCCCATACACAGCGAGCTGCCATGTCCTGTGTGTCCTGACACCTTTCTATCATAGCCAGCAGTGGTCAGGGGTCAGCATGGGCGCTCTGACCCCTCTGTGACTACACCCCCCATACACAGCGAGCTGCCATGTCCTGTGTGTCCTGACACCTTTCTATCATAGCCAGCAGTGGTCAGGGGTCAGCATGGGAGCTCTGACCCCTCTGTGACTACTCCCCCCATACACAGCGAGCTGCCATGTCCTGTGTGTCCTGACACCTTTCTATCATAGCCAGCAGTGGTCAGGGGTCAGCATGGGAGCTCTGACCCCTCTGTGACTACTCCCCCCATACACAGCGAGCTGCCATGTCCTGTGTGTCCTGACACCTTTCTATCATAGCCAGCAGTGGTCAGGGGTCAGCATGGGCGCTCTGACCCCTCTGTGACTACACCCCCATACACAGCGAGCTGCCATGTCCTGTGTCCTGACACCTTTCTATCATAGCCAGCAGTGGTCAGGGGTCAGCATGGGTGCTCTGACCCCTCTGTGACTACACCCCCATACACAGCGAGCTGCCATGTCCTGTGTGTCCTGACACCTTTCTATCATAGCCAGCAGTGGTCAGGGGTCAGCATGGGCGCTCTGACCCCTCTGTGACTACACCCCCATACACAGCGAGCTGCCATGTCCTGTGTCCTGACACCTTTCTATCATAGCCAGCAGTGGTCAGGGGTCAGCATGGGTGCTCTGACCCCTCTGTGACTACACCCCCATACACAGCGAGCTGCCATGTCCTGTGTGTCCTGACACCTTTCTATCATAGCCAGCAGTGGTCAGGGGTCAGCATGGGCGCTCTGATCCCTCTGTGACTAAACCCCCCATACACAGCGAGCTGCCATGTCCTGTGTGTCCTGACACCTTTCTATCATAGCCAGCAGTGGTCAGGGGTCAGCATGGGCGCTCTGACCTCTCTGTGACTACACCCCCCATACACAGCGATCTGCCATGTCCTGTGTGTCCTGACACCTTTCTATCATAGCCAGCAGTGGTCAGGGGTCAGCATGGGCGCTCTGACCCCTCTGTGACTACTCCCCCCATACACAGCGAGCTGCCATGTCCTGTGTGTCCTGACACCTTTCTATCATACCCAGCAGTGGTCAGGGGTCAGCATGGGTGCTCTGACCCCTCTGTGACTACACCCCCATACACAGCGATCTGCCATGTCCTGTGTGTCCTGACACCTTTCTATCATAGCCAGCAGTGGTCAGGGGTCAGCATGGGTGCTCTGACCTCTCTGTGACTACACCCCCCATACACAGCGAGCTGCCATGTCCTGTGTGTCCTGACACCTTTCTATCATAGCCAGCAGTGGTCAGGAGTCAGCATGGGCGCTCTGACCCCTCTGTGACTACACCCCCCATACACAGCGAGCTGCCATGTCCTGTGTGTCCTGACACCTTTCTATCATAGCCAGCAGTGGTCAGGGGTCAGCATGGGTGCTCTGACCCCTCTGTAAATACACCCCCATACACAGCGAGCTGCCATGTCCTGTGTCCTGACACCTTTCTATCATAGCCAGCAGTGGTCAGGGGTCAGCATGGGTGCTCTGATCCCTCTGTGACTACACCCCCCATACACAGCGAGCTGCCATGTCCTGTGTGTCCTGACACCTTTCTATCATAGCCAGCAGTGGTCAGGGGTCAGCATGGGCGCTCTGACTCCTCTGTGACTACACCCCCCATACACAGAGAGCTGCCATGTCCTGTGTGTCCTGACACCTTTCTATCATAGCCAGCAGTGGTCAGGGGTCAGCATGGGCGCTCTGACTCCTCTGTGACCACACCCCCCATACACAGCGAGCTGCCATGTCCTGTGTGTCCTGACACCTCTCTATCATAGCCAGCAGTGGTCAAGGGTCAGCATGGGCGCTCTGACCCCTCTGTGACTACACCCCCATACACAGCGAGCTGCCATGTCCTGTGTGTCCTGACACCTTTCTATCATAGCCAGCAGTGGTCAGGGGTCAGCATGGGCGCTCTGACCTCTCTGTGACTACACCCCCCATACACAGCGATCTGCCATGTCCTGTGTGTCCTGACACCTTTCTATCATAGCCAGCAGTGGTCAGGGGTCAGCATGGGTGCTCTGACCCCTCTGTGACTACACCCCCCATACACAGCGAGCTGCCATGTCCTGTGTACTGACACCTTTCTATCATAGCCAGCAGTGGTCAGCATGGGCGCTCTGACCTCTCTGTGACTACACCCCCCATACACAGCGATCTGCCATGTCCTGTGTGTCCTGACACCTTTCTATCATAGCCAGCAGCGTTCAGGGGTCAGCATGGGCGCTCTGACCCCTCTGTTACTACACCCCCCATACACAGCGAGCTGCCATGTCCTGTGTGTCCTGACACCTTTCTATCATAGCCAGCAGTGGTCAGGGGTCAGCATGGGCGCTCTGACCCCTCTGTGACTACACCCCCCATACACAGCGAGCTGCCATGTCCTGTGTGTCCTGACACCTTTCTATCATAGCCAGCAGTGGTCAGCATGGGCGCTCTGACCTCTCTGTGACTACATCCCCCCATACACAGCGAGCTGCCATGTCCTGTGTCCTGACACCTTTCTATCATAGCCAGCAGTGGTCAGGGGTCAGCATGGGGGCTCTGACCCCTCTGTGACTACACCCCCCATACACAGCGAGCTGCCATGTCCTGTGTGTCCTGACACCTTTCTATCATAGCCAGCAGTGGTCAAGGGTCAGCATGGGCGCTCTGACCCCTCTGTGACTACACCCCCCATACACAGCGAGCTGCCATGTCCTGTGTGTCCTGACACCTTTCTATCATAGCCAGCAGTGGTCAAGGGTCAGCATGGGCGCTCTGACCCCTCTGTGACTACACCCCCATACACAGCGAGCTGCCATGTCCTGCGTGTCCTGACACCTTTCTATCATAGCCAGCAGTGGTCAGGGGTCAGCATGGGTGCTCTGACCTCTCTGTGACTACACCCCCCATACACAGCAATCTGCCATGTCCTGTGTGTCCTGACACCTTTCTATCATAGCCAGCAGTGGTCAGGGGTCAGCATGGGTGCTCTGACCCCTCTGTGACTACACCCCCCATACACAGCGAGCTGCCATGTCCTGTGTCCTGACACCTTTCTATCATAGCCAGCAGTGGTCAGGGGTCAGCATGGGCGCTCTGACCCCTCTGTGACTACACCCCCCCATACACAGCGAGCTGCCATGTCCTGTGTCCTGACACCTTTCTATCATAGCCAGCAGTGGTCAGGGGTCAGCATGGGGGCTCTGACCCCTCTGTGACTACACCCCCCATACACAGCGAGCTGCCATGTCCTGTGTGTCCTGACACCTTTCTATCATAGCCAGCAGTGGTCAAGGGTCAGCATGGGCGCTCTGACCCCTCTGTGACTACACCCCCATACACAGCGAGCTGCCATGTCCTGTGTGTCCTGACACCTTTCTATCATAGCCAGCAGTGGTCAGGGGTCAGCATGGGCGCTCTGACCCCTCTGTGACTACACCCCCATACACAGCGAGCTGCCATGTCCTGTGTGTCCTGACACCTTTCTATCATAGCCAGCAGTGGTCAGGGGTCAGCATGGGGGCTCTGACCCCTCTGTGACTACACCCCCATACACAGCGAGCTGCCATGTCCTGTGTGTCCTGACACCTTTCTATCATAGCCAGCAGTGGTCAGGGGTCAGCATGGGCGCTCTGACCCCTCTGTGACTACACCCCCATACACAGCGAGCTGCCATGTCCTGTGTGTCCTGACACCTTTCTATCATAGCCAGCAGTGGTCAGGGGTCAGCATGGGCGCTCTGACCCCTCTGTGACTACACCCCCCATACACAGGGAGCTGCCATGTCCTGTGTCCTGACACCTTTCTATCATAGCCAGCAGTGGTCAGGGGTCAGCATGGGTGCTCTGACCTCTCTGTGACTACACCTCCCATACACAGAGAGCTGCCATGTCCTGTGTGTCCTGACACCTTTCTATCTTAGCCAGCAGTGGTCAGGGGTCAGCATGGGTGCTCTGACCTCTCTGTGACTACACCCCCCATACACAGCGAGCTGCCATGTCCTGTGTGTCCTGACACCTTTCTATCATAGCCGGCAGTGGTCAGGGGTCAGCATGGGAGCTCTGACCTCTCTGTGACTACATCCCCATACACAGCGAGCTGCCATGTCCTGTGTGTCCTGACACCTTTCTATCATAGCCAGCAGTGGTCAGGGGTCAGCATGGGCGCTCTGACCCCTCTGTGACTACACCCCCCATACACAGCGAGCTGCCATGTCCTGTGTGTCCTGACACCTTTCTATCATAGCCAGCAGTGGTCAGGGGTCAGCATGGGCGCTCTGACCCCTCTGTGACTACACCCCCCATACACAGCGAGCTGCCATGTCCTGTGTGTCCTGACACCTTTCTATCATAGCCAGCAGTGGTCAGGGGTCAGCATGGGCGCTCTGACCCCTCTGTGACTACATCCCCCATACACAGCGAGCTGCCATGTCCTGTGTGTCCTGACACCTTTCTATCATAGCCAGCAGTGGTCAGGGGTCAGCATGGGTGCTCTGACCCCTCTGTGACTACACCCCCCATACACAGCGAGCTGCCATGTCCTGTGTCCTGACACCTTTCTATCATAGCCAGCAGTGGTCTGGGGTCAGCATGGGCGCTCTGACCCCTCTGTGACTACACCCCCCATACACAGCGAGCTGCCGTGTCCTGTGTGTCCTGACACCTTTCTATCATAGCCAGCAGTGGTCAGGGGTCAGCATGGGCGCTCTGACCCCTCTGTGACTACACCCCCATACACAGCGAGCTGCCATGTCCTGTGTCCTGACACCTTTCTATCATAGCCAGCAGTGGTCAGGGGTCAGCATGGGTGCTCTGACCCCTCTGTGACTACACCCCCATACACAGCGAGCTGCCATGTCCTGTGTGTCCTGACACCTTTCTATCATAGCCAGCAGTGGTCAGGGGTCAGCATGGGCGCTCTGATCCCTCTGTGACTACACCCCCCATACACAGCGAGCTGCCATGTCCTGTGTGTCCTGACACCTTTCTATCATAGCCAGCAGTGGTCAGGGGTCAGCATGGGCGCTCTGACCTCTCTGTGACTACACCCCCCATACACAGCGATCTGCCATGTCCTGTGTGTCCTGACACCTTTCTATCATAGCCAGCAGTGGTCAGGGGTCAGCATGGGCGCTCTGACCCCTCTGTGACTACTCCCCCCATACACAGCGAGCTGCCATGTCCTGTGTGTCCTGACACCTTTCTATCATACCCAGCAGTGGTCAGGGGTCAGCATGGGTGCTCTGACCCCTCTGTGACTACACCCCCATACACAGCGATCTGCCATGTCCTGTGTGTCCTGACACCTTTCTATCATAGCCAGCAGTGGTCAGGGGTCAGCATGGGTGCTCTGACCTCTCTGTGACTACACCCCCCATACACAGCGAGCTGCCATGTCCTGTGTCCTGACACCTTTCTATCATAGCCAGCAGTGGTCAGGGGTCAGCATGGGTGCTCTGATCCCTCTGTGACTACACCCCCCATACACAGCGAGCTGCCATGTCCTGTGTGTCCTGACACCTTTCTATCATAGCCAGCAGTGGTCAGGGGTCAGCATGGGCGCTCTGACTCCTCTGTGACTACACCCCCCATACACAGAGAGCTGCCATGTCCTGTGTGTCCTGACACCTTTCTATCATAGCCAGCAGTGGTCAGGGGTCAGCATGGGCGCTCTGACTCCTCTGTGACCACACCCCCCATACACAGCGAGCTGCCATGTCCTGTGTGTCCTGACACCTCTCTATCATAGCCAGCAGTGGTCAAGGGTCAGCATGGGCGCTCTGACCCCTCTGTGACTACACCCCCATACACAGCGAGCTGCCATGTCCTGTGTGTCCTGACACCTTTCTATCATAGCCAGCAGTGGTCAGGGGTCAGCATGGGCGCTCTGACCTCTCTGTGACTACACCCCCCATACACAGCGATCTGCCATGTCCTGTGTGTCCTGACACCTTTCTATCATAGCCAGCAGTGGTCAGGGGTCAGCATGGGTGCTCTGACCCCTCTGTGACTACACCCCCCATACACAGCGAGCTGCCATGTCCTGTGTACTGACACCTTTCTATCATAGCCAGCAGTGGTCAGCATGGGCGCTCTGACCTCTCTGTGACTACACCCCCCATACACAGCGATCTGCCATGTCCTGTGTGTCCTGACACCTTTCTATCATAGCCAGCAGTGGTCAGGGGTCAGCATGGGCGCTCTGACCCCTCTGTGACTACACCCCCCATACACAGCGAGCTGCCATGTCCTGTGTGTCCTGACACCTTTCTATCATAGCCAGCAGCGTTCAGGGGTCAGCATGGGCGCTCTGACCCCTCTGTTACTACACCCCCCATACACAGCGAGCTGCCATGTCCTGTGTGTCCTGACACCTTTCTATCATAGCCAGCAGTGGTCAGGGGTCAGCATGGGCGCTCTGACCCCTCTGTGACTACACCCCCCATACACAGCGAGCTGCCATGTCCTGTGTGTCCTGACACCTTTCTATCATAGCCAGCAGTGGTCAGCATGGGCGCTCTGACCTCTCTGTGACTACATCCCCCCATACACAGCGAGCTGCCATGTCCTGTGTCCTGACACCTTTCTATCATAGCCAGCAGTGGTCAGGGGTCAGCATGGGGGCTCTGACCCCTCTGTGACTACACCCCCCATACACAGCGAGCTGCCATGTCCTGTGTGTCCTGACACCTTTCTATCATAGCCAGCAGTGGTCAAGGGTCAGCATGGGCGCTCTGACCCCTCTGTGACTACACCCCCCATACACAGCGAGCTGCCATGTCCTGTGTGTCCTGACACCTTTCTATCATAGCCAGCAGTGGTCAAGGGTCAGCATGGGCGCTCTGACCCCTCTGTGACTACACCCCCATACACAGCGAGCTGCCATGTCCTGCGTGTCCTGACACCTTTCTATCATAGCCAGCAGTGGTCAGGGGTCAGCATGGGTGCTCTGACCTCTCTGTGACTACACCCCCCATACACAGCAATCTGCCATGTCCTGTGTGTCCTGACACCTTTCTATCATAGCCAGCAGTGGTCAGGGGTCAGCATGGGTGCTCTGACCCCTCTGTGACTACACCCCCCATACACAGCGAGCTGCCATGTCCTGTGTCCTGACACCTTTCTATCATAGCCAGCAGTGGTCAGGGGTCAGCATGGGCGCTCTGACCCCTCTGTGACTACACCCCCCCATACACAGCGAGCTGCCATGTCCTGTGTCCTGACACCTTTCTATCATAGCCAGCAGTGGTCAGGGGTCAGCATGGGGGCTCTGACCCCTCTGTGACTACACCCCCCATACACAGCGAGCTGCCATGTCCTGTGTGTCCTGACACCTTTCTATCATAGCCAGCAGTGGTCAAGGGTCAGCATGGGCGCTCTGACCCCTCTGTGACTACACCCCCATACACAGCGAGCTGCCATGTCCTGTGTGTCCTGACACCTTTCTATCATAGCCAGCAGTGGTCAGGGGTCAGCATGGGCGCTCTGACCCCTCTGTGACTACACCCCCATACACAGCGAGCTGCCATGTCCTGTGTGTCCTGACACCTTTCTATCATAGCCAGCAGTGGTCAGGGGTCAGCATGGGGGCTCTGACCCCTCTGTGACTACACCCCCATACACAGCGAGCTGCCATGTCCTGTGTGTCCTGACACCTTTCTATCATAGCCAGCAGTGGTCAGGGGTCAGCATGGGCGCTCTGACCCCTCTGTGACTACACCCCCATACACAGCGAGCTGCCATGTCCTGTGTGTCCTGACACCTTTCTATCATAGCCAGCAGTGGTCAGGGGTCAGCATGGGCGCTCTGACCCCTCTGTGACTACACCCCCCATACACAGGGAGCTGCCATGTCCTGTGTCCTGACACCTTTCTATCATAGCCAGCAGTGGTCAGGGGTCAGCATGGGTGCTCTGACCTCTCTGTGACTACACCTCCCATACACAGAGAGCTGCCATGTCCTGTGTGTCCTGACACCTTTCTATCTTAGCCAGCAGTGGTCAGGGGTCAGCATGGGTGCTCTGACCTCTCTGTGACTACACCCCCCATACACAGCGAGCTGCCATGTCCTGTGTGTCCTGACACCTTTCTATCATAGCCGGCAGTGGTCAGGGGTCAGCATGGGAGCTCTGACCTCTCTGTGACTACATCCCCATACACAGCGAGCTGCCATGTCCTGTGTGTCCTGACACCTTTCTATCATAGCCAGCAGTGGTCAGGGGTCAGCATGGGCGCTCTGACCCCTCTGTGACTACACCCCCCATACACAGCGAGCTGCCATGTCCTGTGTGTCCTGACACCTTTCTATCATAGCCAGCAGTGGTCAGGGGTCAGCATGGGCGCTCTGACCCCTCTGTGACTACACCCCCCATACACAGCGAGCTGCCATGTCCTGTGTGTCCTGACACCTTTCTATCATAGCCAGCAGTGGTCAGGGGTCAGCATGGGCGCTCTGACCCCTCTGTGACTACATCCCCCATACACAGCGAGCTGCCATGTCCTGTGTGTCCTGACACCTTTCTATCATAGCCAGCAGTGGTCAGGGGTCAGCATGGGTGCTCTGACCCCTCTGTGACTACACCCCCCATACACAGCGAGCTGCCATGTCCTGTGTCCTGACACCTTTCTATCATAGCCAGCAGTGGTCTGGGGTCAGCATGGGCGCTCTGACCCCTCTGTGACTACACCCCCCATACACAGCGAGCTGCAGTGTCCTGTGTGTCCTGACACCTTTCTATCATAGCCAGCAGTGGTCAGGGGTCAGCATGGGCGCTCTGACCCCTCTGTGACTACACCCCCCATACACAGCGAGCTGCCATGTCCTGTGTGTCCTGACACCTTTCTATCATAGCCAGCAGTGGTCAGGGGTCAGCATGGGTGCTCTGACCCCTCTGTGACTACACCCCCCATACACAGCGAGCTGCCATGTCCTGTGTATCCTGACACCTTTCTATCATAGCCAGCAGTGGACAGGGGTCAGCATGGGCGCTCTGACCCCTCTGTGACTACACCCCCCATACACAGCGAGCTGCCATGTCCTGTGTGTCCTGACACCTTTCTATCATAGCCAGCAGTGATCAGGGGTAAGCATGGGAGCTCTGACCCCTCTGTGACTACACCCCCCATACACAGCGAGCTGCCATGTCCTGTGTCCTGATACCTTTCTATCATAGCCAGCAGTGGTCAGGGGTCAGCATGGGCGCTCTGACCTCTCTGTGACTACACCCCCCATACACAGCGAGCTGCCATGTCCTGTGTCCTGACACCTTTCTATCATAGCCAGCAGTGGTCAGGGGTCAGCATGGGCGCTCTGACCCCTCTGTGACTACACCCCCCATACACAGCGAGCTGCCATGTCCTGTGTGTCCTGACACCTTTCTATCATAGCCAGCAGTGGTCAGGGGTAAGCATGGGCGCTCTGACCCTTCTGATACTACATCCCCCATACACAGCGAGCTGCCATGTCCTGTGTGTCCTGACACCTTTTTATCATAGCCAGCAGTGGTCAGGGGTCAGCATGGGCGCTCTGACCCCTCTGTGACTACACCCCCCATACACAGCGAGCTGCCATGTCCTGTGTCCTGACACCTTTCTATCATAGCCAGCAGTGGTCAGGGGTCAGCATGGGCGCTCTGACCCCTCTGTGACTACACCCCCATACACAGGGAGCTGCCATGTCCTGTGTGTCCTGACACCTTTCTATCATAGCCAGCAGTGGTCAGGGGTCAGCATGGGCGCTCTGACCTCTCTGTGACTACACCCCCCATACACAGCGAGCTGCCATGTCGTGTGTCCTGACACCTTTCTATCATAGCCAGCAGTGGTCAGGGGTCAGCATGGGTGCTCTGACCCCTCTGTGACTACACCCCCCATACAAAGCGAGCTGCCATGTCCTGTGTGTCCTGACACCTTTCTATCATAGCCAGCAGTGGTCAGGGGTCAGCATGGGCGCTCTGACCCCTCTGTGACTACACCCCCCATACACAGCGAGCTGCCATGTCCTGTGTGTCCTGACACCTTTCTATCATAGCCAGCAGTGGTCAGGGGTCAGCATGGGCGCTCTGACCCCTCTGTGACTACACCCCCCATACACAGCGAGCTGCCATGTCCTGTGTGTCCTGACACCTTTCTATCATAGCCAGCAGGGGTCAGCATGGGCGCTCTGACCCC
Source organism: Engystomops pustulosus (assembly GCF_040894005.1). Taxonomy (NCBI): domain Eukaryota; kingdom Metazoa; phylum Chordata; class Amphibia; order Anura; family Leptodactylidae; genus Engystomops; species Engystomops pustulosus. The sequence goes on from NC_092420.1 coordinate 707,839, forward strand.
TCTGTGACTACACCCCCCATACACAGCGAGCTGCCATGTCCTGTGTGTCCTGACACCTTTCTATCATAGCCAGCAGTGGTCAGGGGTCAGCATGGGAGCTCTGACCCCTCTGTGACTACACCCCCCATACACAGCGAGCTGCCATGTCCTGTGTGTCCTGACACCTTTCTATCATAGCCAGCAGTGGTCAGGGGTCAGCATGGGTGCTCTGACCTCTCTGTGACTACATCCCCCCATACACAGTGAGCTGCCATGTCCTGTGTCCTGACACCTTTCTATCATAGTCAGCAGTGGTCAGGGGTCAGCATGGGCGCTCTGACCTCTCTGTGACTACACCTCCCATACACAGCGAGCTGCCATGTCCTGTGTGTCCTGACACCTTTCTATCATAGCCAGCAGTGGTCAGGGGTCAGCATGGGCACTCTGACCCCTCTGTGACTACTCCCCCCATACACAGCGAGCGGCCATGTCCTGTGTGTCCTGACACCTTTCTATCATAGCCAGCAGTGGTCAGAGGTCAGCATGGGCGCTCTGACCCCTCTGTGACTACACCCCCCATACACAGCGAGCTGCCATGTCCTGTGTCCTGACACCTTTCTATCATAGCCAGCAGTGGTCAGGGGTCAGCAAGGTGCTCTGACCCCTCTGTGACTACACCCCCATACACAGCGAGCTGCCATGTCCTGTGTGTCCTGACACCTTTCTATCATAGCCAGCAGTGGTCAGGGGTCAGCATGGGCGCTCTGACCCCTCTGTGACTACACCCCCCATACACAGCAAGCTGCCATGTCCTGTGTCCTGACACCTTTCTATCATAGCCAGCAGTGGTCAGGGGTCAGCAGTGGTCAGGGGTCAGCATGGGTGCTCTGACCCCTCTGTGACTACAATCCCCCATACACAGCGAGCTGCCATGTCCTGTGTGTCCTGACACCTTTCTATCATAGCCAGCAGTGGTCTGGGGTCAGCATGGGCGCTCTGACCCCTCTGTGACTACACCCTCCATACACAGCGAGCTGCCATGTCCTGTGTGTCCTGACACCTTTCTATCATAGCCAGCAGTGGTCAGGGGTCAGCATGGGCGCTCTGACCCCTCTGTGACTACACCCCCCATACACAGCGAGCTGCCATGTCCTGTGTGTCCTGACACCTTTCTATCATAGCCAGCAGTGGTCAGGGGTCAGCATGGGTGCTCTGACCCCTCTGTTACTACACCCCCCCATACACAGCGAGCTGCCATGTCCTGTGTGTCCTGACACCTTTCTATCATAGCCAGCAGTGGTCAGGGGTCAGCATGGGTGCTCTGACCCCTCTGTGACTACACCCCCATACACAGCGAGCTGCCATGTCCTGTGTGTCCTGACACCTTTCTATCATAGCCAGCAGTGGTCAGGGGTCAGCATGGGTGCTCTGACCCCTCTGTTACTACACCCCCCCCATACACAGCGAGCTGCCATGTCCTGTGTCCTGACACCTTTCTATCATAGCCAGCAGTGGTCAGGGGTCAGCATGGGCGCTCTGACCCCTCTGTGAGTACACCCCCATACACAGCGAGCTGCCATGTCCTGTGTCCTGACACCTTTCTATCATAGCCAGCAGTGGTCAGGGGTCAGCATGGGTGCTCTGAACCGTCTGTGACTACACCCCCCATACACAGCGAGCTGCCATGTCCTGTGTGTCCTGACACCTTTCTATCATAGCCAGCAGGGGTCAGCATGGGCGCTCTGACCCCTCTGTGACTACACCCCCATACACAGCGAGCTGCCATGTCCTGTGTCCTGACACCTTTCTATCATAGCCAGCAGTGGTCAGGGGTCAGCATGGGCGCTCTGACCCCTCTGTGACTACACCCCCATACACAGCGAGCTGCCATGTCCTGTGTCCTGACACCTTTCTATCATAGCCAGCAGTGGTCAGGGGTCAGCATGGGCGCTCTGACCCCTCTGTGACTACACCCCCCATACACAGCGAGCGGCCATGTCCTGTGTGTCCTGACACCTTTCTATCATAGCCAGCAGTGGTCAGGGGTCAGCATGGGCGCTCTGACCCCTCTGTGACTACACCCCCCATACACAGCGAGCTGCCATGTCCTGTGTGTCCTGACACCTTTCTATCATAGCCAGCAGTGGTCAGGGGTCAGCATGGGCGCTCTGACCCCTCTGTGACTACACCCCCCATACACAGCGAGCTGCCATGTCCTGTGTGTCCTGACACCTTTCTATCATAGCCAGCAGTGGTCAGGGGTCAGCATGGGTACTCTGACCCCTCTGTGACTACACCCCCCATACACAGCGAGCTGCCATGTCCTGTGTGTCCTGACCCCTTTCTATCATAGCCAGCAGTGGTCAGGGGTCAGCATGGGCGCTCTGACCCCTCTGTGACTACACCCCCCATACACAGCGAGCTGCCATGTCCTGTGTCCTGACACCTTTCTATCATAGCCAGCAGTGGTCAGGGGTCAGCATGGGCGCTCTGACCCCTCTGTGACTACACCCCCATACACAGCGAGCTGCCATGTCCTGTGTCCTGACACCTTTCTATCATAGCCAGCAGTGGTCAGGGGTCAGCATGGGCGCTCTGACCCCTCTGTGACTACACCCCCCATACACAGCGAGCTGCCATGTCCTGTGTCCTGACACCTTTCTATCATAGCCAGCAGTGGTCAGGGGTCAGCATGGGCGCTCTGACCCCTCTGTGACTACACCCCCCATACACAGCTAGCTGCCATGTCCTGTGTGTCCTGACACCTTTCTATCATAGCCAGCAGTGGTCAGGGGTCAGCATGGGCGCTCTGACCTCTCTGTGACTACACCCCCCATACACAGCGAGCTGCCATGTCCTGTGTGTCCTGACACCTTTCTATCATAGCCAGCAGTGGTCAGGGGTCAGCATGGGCGCTCTGACCCCTCTGTGACTACACCCCCCATACACAGCTAGCTGCCATGTCCTGTGTGTCCTGACACCTTTCTATCATAGCCAGCAGTGGTCAGGGGTCAGCATGGGCGCTCTGACCTCTCTGTGACTACACCCCCCATACACAGCGAGCTGCCATGTCCTGTCCTGACACCTTTCTATCATAGCCAGCAGTGGTCAGGGGTCAGCATGGGCGCTCTGACCTCTCTGTGACAACACCCCCCATACACAGCGATCTGCCATGTCCTGCGTGTCCTGACACCTTTCTATCATAGCCAGCAGTGGTCAGTATGGGTGCTCTGACCCCTCTGTAACTACACCCCCCATACACAGCGAGCTGCCATGTCCTGTGTGTCCTGACACCTTTCTATCATAGCCAGCAGTGGTCAGGGGTCAGCATGGGCGCTCTGACCCCTCTGTGACTACACACCCCATACACAGCGAGCTGCCATGTCCTGTGTGTCCTGACACCTTTCTATCATAGCCAGCAGTGGTCAGGGGTCAGCATGGGCGCTCTGACCTCTCTGTGACTACACCCCCCATACACAGCGAGCTGCCATGTCCTGTGTCCTGACACCTTTCTATCATAGCCAGCAGAGGTCAGGGGTCAGCATGGGTGCTCTGACCCCTCTGTGACTACATCCCCCATACACAGTAAGCTGCCATGTCCTGTGTGTCCTGACATCTTTCTATCATAGCCAGCAGTGGTCAGGGGTCAGCATGGGCGCTCTGACCCCTCTGTGACTACACCCCCCATACACAGCGAGCTGCCATGTCCTGTGTGTCCTGACACCTTTCTATCATAGCCAGCAGTGGTCAGGGGTCAGCATGGGCGCTCTGACCCCTCTGTGACTACACCCCCATACACAGCGAGCTGCCATGTCCTGTGTGTCCTGACACCTTTCTATCATAGCCAGCAGTGGTCAGGGGTCAGCATGGGCGCTCTGACCCCTCTGTGACTAAACCCCCCATACACAGCGAGCTGCCATGTTCTGTGTGTCCTGACACCTTTCTATCATAGCCAGCAGTGGTCAAGGGTCAGCATGGGCGCTCTGACCCCTCTGTGACTACACCCCCATACACAGCGATCTGCCATGTCCTGCGTGTCCTGACACCTTTCTATCATAGCCAGCAGTGGTCAGGGGTCAGCATGGGCGCTCTGACCCTTTTTGACTACACCCCCCATACACAGCGAGCTGCCATGTCCTGTGTGTCCTGACACCTTTCTATCATAGCCAGCAGTGGTCAGGGGTCAGCATCGGTGCTCTGACCTCTCTGTGACTACACCCCCCATACACAGCGAGCTGCCATGTCCTGTGTCCTGACACCTTTCTATCATAGCCAGCAGTGGTCAGGGGTCAGCATGGGTGCTCTGACCCCTCTGTGACTACACCCCCCATACACAGCGAGCTGCCATGTCCTGTGTGTCCTGACACCTTTCTATCATAGCCAGCAGTGGTCAGGGGTCAGCATGGGCGCTCTGACCCCTCTGTGACTACACCCCCCATACACAGCGAGCTGCCATGTCCTGTGTGTCCTGACACCTTTCTATCATAGCCAGCAGTGGTCAGGGGTCAGCATGGGCGCTCTGACCCCTCTGTGACTACACCCCCCATACACAGCGAGCTGCCATGTCCTGTGTGTCCTGACACCTTTCTATCATAGCCAGCAGTGGTCAGGGGTCAGCATGGGTACTCTGACCCCTCTGTGACTACACCCCCCATACACAGCGAGCTGCCATGTCCTGTGTGTCCTGACCCCTTTCTATCATAGCCAGCAGTGGTCAGGGGTCAGCATGGGCGCTCTGACCCCTCTGTGACTACACCCCCCATACACAGCGAGCTGCCATGTCCTGTGTCCTGACACCTTTCTATCATAGCCAGCAGTGGTCAGGGGTCAGCATGGGCGCTCTGACCCCTCTGTGACTACACCCCCATACACAGCGAGCTGCCATGTCCTGTGTCCTGACACCTTTCTATCATAGCCAGCAGTGGTCAGGGGTCAGCATGGGCGCTCTGACCCCTCTGTGACTACACCCCCCATACACAGCGAGCTGCCATGTCCTGTGTCCTGACACCTTTCTATCATAGCCAGCAGTGGTCAGGGGTCAGCATGGGCGCTCTGACCCCTCTGTGACTACACCCCCCATACACAGCTAGCTGCCATGTCCTGTGTGTCCTGACACCTTTCTATCATAGCCAGCAGTGGTCAGGGGTCAGCATGGGCGCTCTGACCTCTCTGTGACTACACCCCCCATACACAGCGAGCTGCCATGTCCTGTGTGTCCTGACACCTTTCTATCATAGCCAGCAGTGGTCAGGGGTCAGCATGGGCGCTCTGACCTCTCTGTGACAACACCCCCCATACACAGCGATCTGCCATGTCCTGCGTGTCCTGACACCTTTCTATCATAGCCAGCAGTGGTCAGCATGGGCGCTCTGACCCCTCTGTGACTACACCCCCCATACACAGCGAGCTGCCATGTCCTGTGTGTCCTGACACCTTTCTATCATAGCCAGCAGTGGTCAGGGGTCAGCATGGGTGCTCTGACCTCTCTGTGACTACACCCCCCATACACAGCGAGCTGCCATGTCCTGTGTCCTGACACCTTTCTATCATAGCCAGCAGAGGTCAGGGGTCAGCATGGGTGCTCTGACCCCTCTGTGACTACACCCCCCATACACAGCGAGCTGCCATGTCCTGTGTGTCCTGACACCTTTCTATCATAGCCAGCAGTGGTCAGGGGTCAGCATGGGCGCTCTGACCCCTCTGTGACTACACACCCCATACACAGCGAGCTGCCATGTCCTGTGTGTCCTGACACCTTTCTATCATAGCCAGCAGTGGTCAGGGGTCAGCATGGGCGCTCTGACCCCTCTGTGACTACACACCCCATACACAGCGAGCTGCCATGTCCTGTGTGTCCTGACACCTTTCTATCATAGCCAGCAGTGGTCAGGGGTCAGCATGGGTGCTCTGACCCCTCTGTGACTACACCCCCCATACACAGCGAGCTGCCATGTCCTGTGTGTCCTGACACCTTTCTATCATAGCCAGCAGTGGTCAGGGGTCAGCATGGGTGCTCTGACCTCTCTGTGACTACACCCCCCATACACAGCGAGCTGCCATGTCCTGTGTCCTGACACCTTTCTATCATAGCCAGCAGAGGTCAGGGGTCAGCATGGGTGCTCTGACCCCTCTGTGACTACACCCCCCATACACAGCGAGCTGCCATGTCCTGTGTGTCCTGACACCTTTCTATCATAGCCAGCAGTGGTCAGGGGTCAGCATGGGCGCTCTGACCCCTCTGTGGCTACACCCCCATACACAGCGAGCTGCCATGTCCTGTGTGTCCTGACACCTTTCTATCATAGCCAGCAGTGGTCAGGGGTCAGCATGGGCGCTCTGACCCCTCTGTGACTAAACCCCCCATACACAGCGAGCTGCCATGTCCTGTGTCCTGACACCTTTCTATTATAGCCAGCAGTGGTCAGGGGTCAGCATGGGTGCTCTGATCCCTCTGTGACTAAACCCCCCATACACAGCGAGCTGCCATGTCCTGTGTGTCCTGACACCTTTCTATCATAGCCAGCAGTGGTCAGGGGTCAGCATGGGTGCTCTGACCCCTCTGTGACTACACCCCCCATACACAGCGAGCTGCCATGTTCTGTGTGTCCTGACACCTTTCTATCATAGCCAGCAGTGGTCAGGGGTCAGCATGGGGGCTCTGACCTCTCTGTGACTACATCCCCCATACACAGCGAGCTGCCATGTTCTGTGTGTCCTGACACCTTTCTATCATAGCCAGCAGTGGTAAGGGGGTCAGCATGGGCGCTCTGACCCCTCTGTGACTACATCCCCCATACACAGCGAGCTGCCATGTCCTGTGTCCTGACACCTTTCTATCATAGCCAGCAGTGGTCAGGGGTCAGCATGGGTGCTCTGACCTCTCTGTGACTACACCCCCCATACACAGCGAGCTGCCATGTCCTGTGTGTCCTGACACCTTTCTATCATAGCCAGCAGTGGTCAGGGGTCCCCTATACATAGTGAGGTATCTTGTCTTGTGTTTCCTTACACCTCTTCTCAATCTTCTGTGGTTTCATGTTTTGGCTGATTTGTGTATATGAAAAAGGTCCAGGGGATTCCTGATGGGTTCTTCTTCTTCTTCTTCTTCAGTTATCTCAATGACTTGGAAAGACTGGTTACCCCAGGATATGTTCCCACAGAGCAGGACGTCCTCCGGTCCAGAGTGAAGACCACTGGTATCATCGAAACACAATTTGGACTCAAAGATCTCAATTTCAGGTAGGTTATCAACATTGAAGGTGATAGAACAGAATATGGGCAGATGACACCCGGGTCAGAATACAAGCCCTGGCACCGATAACCACTATTGGGGGGTTCCTTGTTGACCCTCAATGTTTGGCATTGTTATAGGATGTTTGATGTGGGAGGACAGCGATCCGAGCGCAAGAAGTGGATCCACTGCTTTGAAGGCGTCACCTGCATCATCTTCATTGCTGCCCTGAGTGCGTACGATATGGTCCTGGTGGAGGACGATGAAGTGGTAAATGACCAGATTATAAGTCCTGATCCAAACATGTTACACAGATTGTTCCCCTTACATACATGCACGCCTGAAGGGAGCGGCAGAGTGTGCATGTGTTCTGAAGTGTGTAGTCAGCCCAACCACTCCCTCCCGTACCCCAGGCCCGTACACACAGGATGGTTTTAGATGTGTCCATGAAAGGACGCCATAAATGACCAAACCGTTTAAAAGACCCCACAGCGCGAGAGTCCTGCACACAACCACGTGTTGGTGGAAGTGGTCCTGGTGGTAGGACCCTTGTGGATAACCCCCCAGATGCTGCTCTCTTTCTCTCCTTGCAGAATAGAATGCACGAAAGTTTGCACCTCTTCAACAGTATCTGCAACCACCGCTACTTTGCCACCACTTCCATCGTACTCTTCCTCAACAAGAAAGACGTCTTCACCGAGAAGATCAAAAAGGCCCACTTGAGCATCTGTTTCCCAGACTATGATGGTGAGGGGCAAGGAAGGGGCCACGGGGCCACGCTGCCATCATGACCCCACACCTTCATGTCATTTTTCTTGTTGTGATCCAGGTCCAAACACCTATGAAGATGCCGGGAACTACATTAAGACTCAGTTCCTGGAGCTAAACATGCGACGAGACGTGAAGGAAATCTACAGCCACATGACCTGCGCCACCGACACAGAGAACGTCAAGTTTGTGTTTGACGCGGTCACAGACATTATCATCAAAGAAAACCTGAAGGACTGCGGCCTGTTCTAAGGAGGTGAGAGCTCACAGGTCCTCCACGGCACATGGTCTTCTGAGGGTGGGATGTCTGGGAGGTCTCCATGGTTGGAGATGGGGTCACTAGTGGAGATTGCCTTAAATTTATACTTCACGTACAAGGCAATGCTGTGCAGATGTCTAACGCTCTACAACTCGCTTATGTGGGAACCTTTAATGACCTGCTCCACGCACAGGACTGACCATGGACCAGGACCTGGTGTTGGACCATCAGTGATCAGATATTAATGAGAATTAATCTTGAGAAGAGACTAAACATCCCCCTATAAATGAGCAGAATGAGTGGACGGTGGGCTGGGACCACCATTGCTGTAGCTTCTCCCCTGTACATTCAGAGGTCCGCCAGAGGACGCTCCACCCCAGGTGACCTGTGAGGCCTCTTTAATCTTATACAAATATCCTGTCCTGCCAAACAGAACGTGACGGGAGCTGTAGTCACACAGTTATCTGGGTACACAATGATCCGGACAGCTTCTTCTATCAGGAAAAACACAATTACACAAGCCGCCCGCTAACTGCGGACACATTTACACAATTTAGGTGACAAGGCATGTGGACCGTGAGTCAAATCCAACCATAGTGCACTCCACAGCGCTGCAGCTCTGGATGTGACTGGAGCATAACAACCCATACACCATCCTCTGTGTCCTCTTAGGTCTGGAGGTGGAGGCATCAGTCTTGTAATATTTTTGTTTCTTCCATTCTAGATCCACACGGAATTTGTTTCGAGGGTTTTGCCCACAGCTTCCTCTCACCCCATCAACCCCAATAAACATCGGAGCACTCAAGCGTCTCCCTCCTAGAAGGAGGAATCAAACTGCACGTCATATTGTATAATCCAAAAATGTTAGGGGTGTAGAGAAGACACAGCTCACTAGCACCCGCCGCCACGTCACATATACAGCCCCCCCACCACGTAGCATCGCTGATCCCGGGCCGCAGGAATCCTGCAGTAGATGCCTCCATCATTGTCTCAGCAGAAGATTGGACGGCTGCAGAGCAGTGACAACCACAGGACACATCCCCCAGAGCCCTGACCATCCATGAGACATGTCCTCCTAGAGCCGTGAGCATCCACAGGATATGTCTCTTCGGAGCCCTGACCATTCATGAGACATGTCCTCCTAGACCTGTGACCATCTACAGGACATGTCCCCCAGAGCCCTGACCATCCATAAGACATGTCCTCCTAGAGCCATGACCATCCACAGGTCATGTCCCATCGGAGCCCTGACCATTCATGAGAGATGTCCTCCTAGACCTGTGACCATCCACAGGATATGTCCCATCGGAGCCCTGACCATCCATGAGACATGTCCTCCTAGAGCCGTGACCATCCACAGGATATGTCCCTTCGGAGCCCTGACCATTCATGAGAGATGTCCTCCTAGACCTGTGACCATCCACAGGATATGTCCCTTCGGAGCCCTGACCATCCATGAGAGATGTCCTCCTAGACCTATGACCATCCACAGGATATGTCCCTTCGGAGCCCTGACCATCCATGAGAGATGTCCTCCAAGAGCCGAGACCATCCACAGGACATGTCCCTTCGGAGCCCTGACCATCCATGAGAGATGTCCTCCAAGAGCCGAGACCATCCACAGGACATGTCCCTTCGGAGCCCTGACCATCCATGAGAGATGTCCTCCAAGAGCCGAGACCATCCACAGGACATGTCCCTTCGGAGCCCTGACCATCCATGAGAGATGTCCTCCTAGAGCCGTGACCATCCACAGGACATGTCGCCCCATAGCCGTGACCATCCACAGGACATGTCGCCCCATAGCCGTAACCATCCACAGGACACGTCGTCCCATAACCATGATTATCCACCGGAGACGTCACCCCCAGAGCCGTGACCATCCACAGGACATGTCCCATTGGTAACTATTCTCCCAGTGTCATGAACGTCCACAGTGAGTGTCCCCCGAGAGCTGTGACCATCCACAGGACACGTCGCCCCAGAGCCGTAACCATCCACAGGACATGTCCCATCGGAGCCCTGGCCATCCACAGGACACATCCCCCCGGTGACCATTCTCCCAGTGTCATGAACGTCCACAGTTAGTGTCCCTCGAGAGCTGTGACCATCCACAGGACACGTCGCCCCAGAGCCGTGAGCATCCACAGAACATGTCCCCCAAAGTCGTGTCCATACCACCAGAGTCATGACCGTCCACAAAGAGTATCCCTCTCCAGAGCCGTAACCACCCACAGGACATGTCCCCTGAAGTCGTGTCCATCCCCCCGTCCACAATGAGTATCCCTCCCCAGAGCTGTGACCACCCACAGGCGCCGTCACCTCCATGCCGGGGGCTGCCAGTCTGTCTGTCATGTACTTTTCGGTTTAGCAGCCTGGAGAACGTCTGCAGGTGTGGCCCCCGACATCCCTGGTGCGGTCATTATACTACAGGAGCCCCATCACTATCCGGCTCCAGCGATCCATCACTTGGGTGGGGCAGCCCTCCCCTAGAGGTTAACCCCTTGCGGTTTCTCTCTTTATGTATTTTTATAAGTAACCCCCTGCCCCTATTTGGGGTCCATGTCTGTTGTACAGGTAGTCGGTAGCTGTCAGGCTTCACATACAGTAAATGCCAATGTTAGGCGGAACCTCGCCCGTGCCGGTCTCATTATTGCTCCGACCATCGATAACAAGAGATTGAAGAACACAGGGGTCCCTGATGTACACGGCACCGGACCCCTGCACCGGACCCTGAATTAGGATACACGTGTTGTGGGCCCACACTGGGTGCAACTAATTCTCAGACATGAAGCCCTCACACTGACAGGTTACTGATGGGGGTCCGGCCCACAGGGGGTCTGACCGGTAAAGTGGAGGTGGTTGTCTTCGCTTCATATCTCCAGACTGGTGACGTGGGAAAGCTTATTTGCATAGTCCTTACCCAGAATCCTCAATTCTACAAGCAAGGCCTCTGTCCACCTGCATAAGGAGATGATTCCTTTCTTATACAGTAGATGGCAGCAGATCTCCGTGTGGTGGACGTGGGGGTCCGAGCATCTGCCGTGTGCACCCCACAGCCCGAATACCGAGCATGTACTGACCCAAAACCACCAGTACTGACACAGGGACCCACAGTACTGCCCCCAGTGACCACCAGTACTGACGCAGGGACCCAAAGTACTAATCCAAGACCACCCGTACTGATCCAAGAGCCCCCAGTACTAACCCAAGACCACCCGTACTGACCCAAGAGCCCCCAGTACTGACCCAGGAGCCTCCAGTACTAACCCAAGAGCCCCCAGTACTAATCCAAGACCACCCGTACTGACCCAAGAGCCCCCAGTACTGACCCAGGAGCCTCCAGTACTAACCCAAGACTAACAGTGCTGACCCAGAAACCCACAGTACTTAGCCAAGACAACCAGTACTGACCCAGAAACCCACAGTACTAACCCAAGACAACCAGTGCTGACCCAGAAACAACAGTACTGACACAGGGACCCACAGTACTGCCCCCAGTAGAGACCCAAGACCACCCGTACTGACCCAAGAGCCCCCAGTACTAATCCAAGACCACCAGTACTGACCCAGGAGCCTCCAGTACTAACCCAAGACTAACAGTGCTGACCCAGAAACCCACAGTACTAACCCAAGACAACCAGTACTGACCCAGAAACCCACAGTACTAACCCAAGACAACCAGTGCTGACCCAGAAACAACAGTACTGACACAGGGACCCACAGTACTGCCCTCAGTAGAGACCCAAGACCACCAGTACTGACGCAGGGACCCCTAGTACTAACCCAAGACCACCAGTACTGACCCAGGAGCCCCCCACACTATCCCAAGACCACCAGTACTGACCCAGGAGCCCCCAGTACTATCCCAAGATCACCAGTACTGAGCCAGGAGCCCCCAGCACTATCCCAAGACCACCAGTACTGACCCAGGAACCCACAGAACTAACCCAAGACCACCAGTGCTGACCCAGAAACCCCCAGTACTCCCCCAGGAACCCACAGTACTAACCCAAGACAACCCGTACTGACCCAGGAACCCACAGTACTAACCCAAAACCCCCAGTACTGACCCAGAAACCCACAGTACTGATCCAGGACCCCCCAGTTCTGGCTAAGAATCCCGAAGTACTGACCAACAATCCCCCAGTACTGACCCAGGAACCCACAGTACCAACCCAAGAACCCACAGTACTGACCCAGAAACTCACAGTACTGTCCAGGACGCCCAATACTGACCCAGGAACCCACAGTACTGACCAAGAATCCCCCAGTATTCACCAAGGAACCCACAGTAGTAACCCAAGACCACCAGTACTGACCCAGGAACCCACAGTACTAACCCAAGACCACCAGTACTGACCCAGGAACCCACAGTAGTAACCCAAGACCACCAGTACTGCCCCAGGAACCCACAGTACTAACCCAAGACCACCAGTACTGACCCAGGGACCCACAGTACTAACCCGAAACCACCAGTACTGACCCAGAAACCCACAGTACTGACCCAGGACTCCCTAGTACTGACCAGAATCTCCCAGTACTGACCCAGGAACCCACAGTACTAACCCAGGGAGCAATAGTACTAACCCGAAACCACCAGTACTGACCCATAGACCCACAGTACTAACCCTAAACTACCAGTACTGACCCAGAAACCCACAGTACTGACCCAGAAACCCACAGTACTGACGCAGGAGTCCCCAGTACAGACCCAGAATATCCCAGCACTGACCCAGGAACCCACAGTACTAACCCAAGACCAACAGTACTGACCCAGAAATCCACACTACTGACCCAGGATGCCCAGTACTGACCCAGGAACCCACATTACTGACCCAAGAACAACAGTACTGACCCAGGAACTCACAGTACTAACCCAAGAACAACAGTACGAACCCGAAACCACCAGTACTAACCCAAGAAACCCACAGTACTGACCCAGAATCCCCCAGTATTGCCCAGGAACCAACAGTACTAACCAAAAACCACCAGTACTGACCCAGAAACCCATAGTACTGACCCAGGATGCCCAGTACTGACCCGGGATGCCCAGTACTGACCCGGGATGCCCAGTACTGACCCGGGATGCCCAGTACTGACCCGGGATGCCCAGTACTGACCCAGGAACCCACAGAACTGATCAAGGAATTCACAGTACTGACGCAGGGACCCACAATACTATCCCAAGACCATCAGTACTGAGATAGGGACCCACAGTACTGACCAAGAATCCCCCAGTATTCACCAAGGAACCCACAGTACTAACCCAAGACCACAAGAACTGACCCAGGAACCCACAGTACTCCCCCAGGAACCCACAGTACTAACCCAAGATGCCCAGTACTAACCCAGGAACCCACAGTACTAACCCAAGACCACCAGTACTGACCCAGGGAGCCATAGTACTAACCCGAAACCACCAGTACTGACCCATGGACCCACAGTACTAACCCGAAACCACCAGTACTGACCCAGGAACCCACAGTACTAACCCAAGACCACCAGTACTGACCCAGGGAGCCATAATACTAACCCGAAACCACCAGTACTGACCCATGGACCCACAGTACTAACCCGAAACCACCAGTACTGACCCAGAAACCCAGAGTACTGACGCAGGACTCCCCAGTACAGACCCAGAATATCCCAGCACTAACCCAAGAACCCACAGTACTAACCCAAGACCAACAGTACTGACCCAGAAATCCACAGTACTGACCCAGGATGCCCAGTACTAACCCAGGAACCCACAGTACTAACCCAAGAACAACAGTACTGACCCAGGGAGCCATAGTGCTAACCCGAAACCACCAGTACTGACTCATGGACCCACAGTACTGACCCAGAAACCCAGAGTACTGACGCAGGACTCCCCAGTACAGACCCAGAATATCCCAGCACTGACCCAAGAACCCACAGTACTAACCCAAGACCAACAGTACTGACCCAGAAATCCCCAGTACTGACCCAGGATGCCCAGTACTGACCCAGGATGCCCAGTACTGACCCAGGATGCCCAGTACTGACCCAGGATGCCCAGTACTGACCCAGGATGCCCAGTACTGACCCAGGGAGCCATAGTACTAACCCAAAACCACCAGAACTGACCCATGGACCCACAGTACTAACCCGAAACCACCAGTACTGACCCAGAAACCCAGAGTACTGATGCAGGACTCCCCAGTAGAGACCCAGAATATCCCAGCACTGACCCAGGATGCCTAGTACTGACCCAGGAACCCACAGTACTAACCCAAGACCACCAGTACTGACCAAGAAATCCACAATATTGACCCAGGATGCCTAGTACTGACCCAGGAACCCACATTACTAACGCAAGACCACCAGTACTGATCCAGGAACCAACAGTCCTAACCAAAAATCACAAGTACTGACTGAAAACCACCAGTACTGACCAAGAAACCCCAAGTACTGACCAACAATCCCCCAGTACTGACCCAGGAACCCATAGTACTAACCCAAGAACCCACAGTACGAACCCAGAAACTCACAGTACTGTCCAGGACGCCCAATACTGACCCAGGAACCCACAGTACTGACCAAGAATCCCCCAGTATTCACCAAGGAACCCACAGTAGTAACCCAAGACCACCAGTACTGACCCAGGAACCCACAGTACTAACCCAAGATGTCCAGTACTAACCCAGGAACCCACAGTACTAACCCAAGACCACCAGTACTGACCCAGGGAGCCATAGTACTAACCCGAAACCACCAGTACTGACCCAGGGAGCCATAGTACTAACCCGAAACCACCAGTACTGACCCATGGACCCACAGTACTAACCCGAAACCACCAGTACTGACCCAGGAACCCACAGTACTAACCCGAAACCACCAGTACTGACCCAGGAACCCACAGTAGTAACCCAAGACCACCAGTACTGACCCAGGAACCCACAGTACTAACCCAAGACCACCAGTACTGACCCAGGAACCCACAGTAGTAACCCAAGACCACCAGTACTGCCCCAGGAACCCACAGTACTAACCCAAGACCACCAGTACTGACCCAGGGACCCACAGTACTAACCCGAAACCACCAGTACTGACCCAGAAACCCACAGTACTAACCCAAGACCACCAGTACTGACCCAGGAACCCACAGTACTAACCCAAGGCCATCAGTACTGACCCAGGAACCCACAGTACTAACCCAAGACCACCAGTACTGACCCAGGGACCCACAGTACTAACCCGAAACCACCAGTACTGAGCCAGAAACCCACAGTACTGACCCAGGACTCCCAGTACTGACCAGAATCCCCCAGTACTGACCCAGGAACCCACAGTACTAACCCAAGACCACCAGTACTGACCCAGAAATCCACAGTACTGACCCAGGGACCCACAGTACTAACCCAAGACCACCAGTACTGACCCAGGAACCCACAGTACTAACCCAAGACCACCAGTACTGACCCAGAAATCCACAGTACTGACCCAGGGACCCACAGTACTAACCCAAGACCACCAGTACTGACCCAGGGACCCACAGTACTAACCCAAGACCAACAGTACTGACCCAGGAACCCACAGTACTAACCCAAGACCAACAGTACTGACCCAGGGACCCACAGTACTAACCCAAGACCACCAGTACTGACCCAGAAATCCACAGTACTGACCCAGGGACCCACAGTACTAACCCAAGATCACCAGTACTGACCCAGGGACCCACAGTACTAACCCAAAGCCAACAGTACTGACCCAGGAACCCACAGTACTAACCCAAGACCACCAGTACTGACCCTGGAACCCACAGTACTAACCCAAGACCACCAGTACTGACCCTGGAACCCACAGTACTAACCCAAGACCACCAGTACTGATCCAGGGACCCACAGTACTAACCCAAGACCATCAGTACTGACCCAGGAACCCACAGTACTAACCCAAGACCATCAGTACTGACCCAGGGACCCACAGTACTAACCCAAGACCACCAGTACTGACCCAGAAATCCACAGTACTGACCCAGGGACCCACAGTACTAACCCAAGATCACCAGTACTGACCCAGGGACCCACAGTACTAACCCAAAGCCAACAGTACTGACCCAGGAACCCACAGTACTAACCCAAGACCACCAGTACTGACCCTGGAACCCACAGTACTAACCCAAGACCACCAGTACTGACCCTGGAACCCACAGTACTAACCCAAGACCACCAGTACTGATCCAGGGACCCACAGTACTAACCCAAGACCATCAGTACTGACCCAGGAACCCACAGTACTAACCCAAGACCATCAGTACTGACCCAGGAACCCACAGTACTAACCCAAGACCATCAGTACTGACCCAGGAACCCACAGTACTAACCCAAGACCAACAGTACTGACCCAGGAACCCACAGTACTAACCCAAGACCATCAGTACTGACCCAGGAACCCACAGTACTAACCCAAGACCACCAGTACTGACCCAGGAACCCACAGTACTAACCCAAGACCATCAGTACTGACCCAGGGACCCACAGTACTAACCCGAAACCACCAGTACTGACCCAGGAACCCACAGTACTAACCCAAGACCATCAGTACTGACCCAGGAACCCACAGTACTAACCCAAGACCACCAGTACTGACCCAGGGACCCACAGTACTAACCCGAAACCACCAGTACTGACCCAGAACTCCCCAGTACTGACCAGAATCCCCCAGTACTGACCCAGAAACCCCCAGTACTGACCCAGAAACCCCCAGTACTCCCCCAGGATGCCCAGTACTGACCCAGGATGCCCAGTACTGACCCAGGATGCCCAGTACTGACCCAGGATGCCCAGTACTGACGCAGGATGCCCAGTACTGACGCAGGATGCCCTGTGCTGACCCAGGTTGCCCAGTGCTGACCCAGGATGCCCAGTGCTGACCCAGGATGCCCAGTGCTGACCCAGGAACCCACAATACTAACCCAAGACCACCAGTACTGACCTAGGTGCCCCTAGTCCAGACCCAAGACCACCAGTACTGACTCAGGGACCCAACAGTACTAACCCAGAAGCCTCCAGTACTGACCCAGAATCCACCAGTACTCCCCCAGAAACCACAGTCCTAACCCAAGACCGCCAGTACTGACCCAGGAACCTACAGTACTAACCCAAGACCACCAGTACTGACCCAGGGACCCACAGTATAGACCCAAGAACAACAGTACTGACCCAGGGAGCCACAGAACTTATCAAGGAACCCACAGTACTGACGCAGGGACCCACAAAACTATCCCAAGACAACCAGTACTGACCCAGAATGCCCAGTACTGACCCAAGACACCCCAGTACTAACCCAAGACCAACAGTACTGACCCAGAATGCCCAGTACTGACCCAGGATGCCCAGTACTGACCCAGGATGCCCAGTACTGACCCAGGATGCCCAGAACTGACCCAGGATGCCCAGAACTGACCCAGGATGCCCAGTACTGACCCAGGAACCCACAGTACTAACCCAAATCCACCAGTACTGACCCAGGAAGAGGAGACTGTACAGGGGGATACAATCTATTACTCTCTGTTATCAGCCATTACACCCCGGGGAGAGGAGACTGTACAGGGGGGGGATACAATCTATTACTCCCTGTTATCAGCCATTACATCCCGGGGAGAGGAGACTGTACAGGGGGGATACAATCTATTACTCTCTGTTATCAGCCATTACATCCCGGGGAGAGGAGACTGTACAGGGGGATACAATCTATTACTCTCTGTTATCAGCCATTACACCCCGGGGAGAGGAGACTGTACAGGGGGGGATACAATCTATTACTCTCTGTTATCAGCCATTACACCCCGGGGAGAGGAGACTGTACAGGGGGATACAATCTATTACTCTCTGTTATCAGCCATTACACCCCGGGGAGAGGAGACTGTACAGGGGGATACAATCTATTACTCTCTGTTATCAGCCATTACATCCCGGGGAGAGGAGACTGTACAGGGGGGATACAATCTATTACTCTCTGTTATCAGCCATTACATCCCGGGGAGAGGAGACTGTACAGGGGGGGGATACAATCTATTACTCTCTGTTATCAGTCATTACACCCCGGGGAGAGGAGACTGTACAGGGGGGATACAATCTATTACTCTCTGTTATCAGCCATTACACCCCGGGGAGAGGAGACTGTACAGGGGGGATACAATCTATTACTCTCTGTTATCAGCCATTACATCCCGGGGAGAGGAGACTGTACAGGGGGGGGATACAATCTATTACTCTCTGTTATCAGCCATTACATCCCGGGGAGAGGAGACTGTACAGGAGGGATACAATCTATTACTCTCTGTTATCAGCCATTACATCCCGGGGAGAGGAGACTGTACAGGGGGGATACAATCTATTACTCTCTGTTATCAGCCATTACACCCCGGGGAGAGGAGACTGTACAGGGGGGATACAATCTATTACTCTCTGTTATCAGCCATTACATCCCGGGGAGAGGAGACTGTACAGGGGGGGGGGGGATACAATCTATTACTCTCTGTTATCAGCCATTACACCCCGGGGAGAGGAGACTGTACAGGGGGGATACAATCTATTACTCTCTGTTATCAGCCATTACATCCCGGGGAGAGGAGACTGTACAGGGGGATACAATCTATTACTCTCTGTTATCAGCCATTACACCCCGGGGAGAGGAGACTGTACAGGGGGGGGGGATACAATCTATTACTCTCTGTTATCAGCCATTACACCCCGGGGAGAGGAGACTGTACAGGGGGATACAATCTATTACTCTCTGTTATCAGCCATTACATCCCGGGGAGAGGAGACTGTACAGGGGGGGATACAATCTATTACTCTCTGTTATCAGCCATTACATCCCGGGGAGAGGAGACTGTACAGGGGGATACAATCTATTACTCTCTGTTATCAGCCATTACACCCCGGGGAGAGGAGACTGTACAGGGGGGGATACAATCTATTACTCTCTGTTATCAGCCATTACACCCCCGGGGAGAGGAGACTGTACAGGGGGGATACAATCTATTACTCTCTGTTATCAGCCATTACATCCCGGGGAGAGGAGACTGTACAGGGGGGGATACAATCTATTACTCTCTGTTATCAGCCATTACACCCCGGGGAGAGGAGACTGTACAGGGGGGGGATACAATCTATTACTCTCTGTTATCAGCCATTACACCCCGGGGAGAGGAGACTGTACAGGGGGGGATACAATCTATTACTCTCTGTTATCAGCCATTACACCCCGGGGAGAGGAGACTGTACAGGGGGATACATTCTATTACTCTCTGTTATCAGCCATTACATCCCGGGGAGAGGAGACTGTACAGGGGGATACAATCTATTACTCTCTGTTATCAGCCATTACACCCCGGGGAGAGGAGACTGTACAGGAGGGGGATACAATCTATTACTCTCTGTTATCAGCCATTACATCCCGGGGAGAGGAGACTGTACAGGGGGATACAATCTATTACTCTCTGTTATCAGCCATTACACCCCGGGGAGAGGAGACTGTACAGGGGGATACAATCTATTACTCTCTGTTATCAGCCATTACACCCCGGGGAGAGGAGACTGTACAGGGGGATACAATCTATTACTCTCTGTTATCAGCCATTACACCCCGGGGAGAGGAGACTGTACAGGGGGGATACAATCTATTACTCTCTGTTATCAGCCATTACATCCCGGGGAGAGGAGACTGTACAGGGGGGGGGGGGATACAATCTATTACTCTCTGTTATCAGCCATTACATCCCAGGGAGAGGAGACTGTACAGGGGGGATACAATCTATTACTCTCTGTTATCAGCCATTATTACACCCCGGGGAGAGGAGACTGTACAGGGGGGGATACAATCTATTACTCTCTGTTATCAGCCATTACATCCCGGGGAGAGGAGACTGTACAGGGGGGGATACAATCTATTACTCTCTGTTATCAGCCATTACATCCCAGGGAGAGGAGACTGTACAGGGGGGGGGGGGGATACAATCTATTACTCTCTGTTATCAGCCATTACACCCCGGGGGAGAGGAGACTGTACAGGGGGGGGGGGATACAATCTATTACTCTCTGTTATCAGCCATTACATCCCGGGGAGAGGAGACTGTACAGGGGGATACAATCTATTACTCTCTGTTATCAGCCATTACACCCCGGGGAGAGGAGACTGTACAGGGGTGATACAATCTATTACTCTCTGTTATCAGCCATTACACCCCGGGGAGAGGAGACTGTACAGGGGGGGATACAATCTATTACTCTCTGTTATCAGCCATTACACCCCGGGGAGAGGAGACTGTACAGGGGTGATACAATCTATTACTCTCTGTTATCAGCCATTACACCCCGGGGAGAGGAGACTGTACAGGGGGGATACAATCTATTACTCTCTGTTATCAGCCATTACACCCCGGGGAGAGAAGACTGTACAGGGGGGATACAATCTATTACTCTCTGTTATCAGCCATTACACCCCGGGGAGAGGAGACTGTACAGGGGGGGATACAATCTATTACTCTCTGTTATCAGCCATTACATCCCGGGGAGAGGAGACTGTACAGGGGGGGGGGATACAATCTATTACTCTCTGTTATCAGCCATTACACCCCGGGGGAGAGGAGACTGTACAGGGGGGATACAATCTATTACTCTCTGTTATCAGCCATTACATCCCAGGGAGAGGAGACTGTACAGGGGGGATACAATCTATTACTCTCTGTTATCAGCCATTACACCCCGGGGAGAGGAGACTGTACAGGGGGGATACAATCTATTATTCTCTGTTATCAGCCATTACATCCCGGGGAGAGGAGACTGTACAGGGGGGATACAATCTATTACTCTCTGTTATCAGCCATTACACCCCGGGGAGAGGAGACTGTACAGGGGGATACAATCTATTACTCTCTGTTATCAGCCATTACATCCCAGGGAGAGGAGACTGTACAGGGGGGATACAATCTATTACTCTCTGTTATCAGCCATTACACCCCGGGGAGAGGAGACTGTACAGGGGGGATACAATCTATTACTCTCTGTTATCAGCCATTACACCCCGGGGAGAGGAGACTGTACAGGGGGGGATACAATCTATTACTCTCTGTTATCAGCCATTACATCCCGGGGAGAGGAGACTGTACAGGGGGGATACAATCTATTACTCTCTGTTATCAGCCATTACACCCCGGGGAGAGGAGACTGTACAGGAGGATACAATCTATTACTCTCTGTTATCAGCCATTACACCCCGGGGGAGAGGAGACTGTACAGGGGGGATACAATCTATTACTCTCTGTTATCAGCCATTACACCCCGGGGGAGAGGAGACTGTACAGGGGGGGGGGGGATACAATCTATTACTCTCTGTTATCAGCCATTACATCCCGGGGAGAGGAGACTGTACAGGGGGATACAATCTATTACTCTCTGTTATCAGCCATTACATCCCGGGGAGAGGAGACTGTACAGGGGTGATACAATCTATTACTCTCTGTTATCAGCCATTACACCCCGGGGAGAGGAGACTGTACAGGGGGATACAATCTATTACTCTCTGTTATCAGCCATTACATCCCGGGGAGAGGAGACTGTACAGGGGGGATACAATCTATTACTCTCTGTTATCAGCCATTACACCCCGGGGAGAGGAGACTGTACAGGGGGGATACAATCTATTACTCTCTGTTATCAGCCATTACATCCCGGGGAGAGGAGACTGTACAGGGGGGATACAATCTATTACTCTCTGTTATCAGCCATTACATCCCAGGGAGAGGAGACTGTACAGGGGGGGGGGATACAATCTATTACTCTCTGTTATCAGCCATTACATCCCAGGGAGAGGAGACTGTACAGGGGGGGGGGATACAATCTATTACTCTCTGTTATCAGCCATTACATCCCGGGGAGAGGAGACTGTACAGGGGGATACAATCTATTACTCTCTGTTATCAGCCATTACATCCCGGGGAGAGGAGACTGTACAGGGGGGATACAATCTATTACTCTCTGTTATCAGCCATTACACCCCGGGGAGAGGAGACTGTACAGGGGGATACAATCTATTACTCTCTGTTATCAGCCATTACATCCCGGGGAGAGGAGACTGTACAGGGGGGGATACAATCTATTACTCTCTGTTATCAGCCATTACACCCCGGGGAGAGGAGACTGTACAGGGGGGATACAATCTATTACTCTCTGTTATCAGCCATTACACCCCGGGGAGAGGAGACTGTACAGGGGGGATACAATCTATTACTCTCTGTTATCAGCCATTACATCCCGGGGAGAGGAGACTGTACAGGGGGGATACAACCTATTACTCTCTGTTATCAGCCATTACATCCCGGGGAGAGGAGACTGTACAGGGGGATACAATCTATTACTCTCTGTTATCAGCCATTACACCCCGGGGAGAGGAGACTGTACAGGGGGGATACAACCTATTACTCTCTGTTATCAGCCATTACATCCCGGGGAGAGGAGACTGTACAGGGGGGGATACAATCTATTACTCTCTGTTATCAGCCATTACACCCCGGGGAGAGGAGACTGTACAGGGGGGGATACACTCTATTACTCTCTGTTATCAGCCATTACACCCCCGGGGAGAGGAGACTGTACAGGGGGGATACAATCTATTACTCTCTGTTATCAGCCATTACACCCCGGGGAGAGGAGACTGTACAGGGGGATACAATCTATTACTCTCTGTTATCAGCCATTACACCCCCGGGGAGAGGAGACTGTACAGGGGGGGGGGATACAATCTATTACTCTCTGTTATCAGCCATTACATCCCGGGGAGAGGAGACTGTACAGGGGGGATACACTATATTAATCTCTGTTATCAGCCATTACATCCCGGGGAGAGGAGACTGTACAGGGGGGGGGGATACAATCTATTACTCTCTGTTATCAGCCATTACACCCCGGGGAGAGGAGACTGTACAGGGGGATACAATCTATTACTCTCTGTTATCAGCCATTACATCCCGGGGAGAGGAGACTGTACAGGGGGGGATACAATCTATTACTCTCTGTTATCAGCCATTACACCCTGGGGAGAGGAGACTGTACAGGGGGGATACAATCTATTACTCTCTGTTATCAGCCATTACACCCCCGGGGAGATGAGACTGTACAGGGGGGATACAATCTATTACTCTCTGTTATCAGCCATTACACCCCGGGGAGAGGAGACTGTACAGGGGGGATACAATCTATTACTCTCTGTTATCAGCCATTACACCCCGGGGAGAGGAGACTGTACAGGGGGGATACAATCTATTACTCTCTGTTATCAGCCATTACATCCCGGGGAGAGGAGACTGTACAGGAGGATACAATCTATTACTCTCTGTTATTAGCCATTACATCCCGAGGAGAGGAGACTGTACAGGGGGGATACAATCTATTACTCTCTGTTATCAGCCATTACACCCCGGGGAGAGGAGACTGTACAGGGGGATACAATCTATTACTCTCTGTTATCAGTCATTACACCCCGGGGAGAGGAGACTGTACAGGGGGGGGTACAATCTATTACTCTCTGTTATCAGTCATTACACCCCGGGGAGAGGAGACTGTACAGGGGGGGATACAATCTATTACTCTCTGTTATCAGCCATTACATCCCGGGGAGAGGAGACTGTACAGGGGGGATACAATCTATTACTCTCTGTTATCAGCCATTACATCCCGGGGAGAGGAGACTGTACAGGGGGGATACAATCTATTACTCTCTGTTATCAGCCATTACACCCCGGGGAGAGGAGACTGTACAGGGGGGGATACAATCTATTACTCTCTGTTATCAGCCATTACATCCCGGGGAGAGGAGACTGTACAGGGGGGGGATACAATCTATTACTCTCTGTTATCAGTCATTACACCCCGGGGAGAGGAGACTGTACAGGGGGGGGTACAATCTATTACTCTCTGTTATCAGCCATTACATCCCGGGGAGAGGAGACTGTACAGGGGGGATACAATCTATTACTCTCTGTTATCAGCCATTACACCCCGGGGAGAGGAGACTGTACAGGGGGGATACAATCTATTACTCTCTGTTATCAGCCATTACACCCCGGGGAGAGGAGACTGTACAGGGGGGGGGGGGATACAATCTATTACTCTCTGTTATCAGCCATTACATCCCGGGGAGAGGAGACTGTACAGGGGGATACAATCTATTACTCTCTGTTATCAGCCACTACACCCCGGGGAGAGGAGACTGTACAGGGGGATACAATCTATTACTCTCTGTTATCAGCCATTACATCCCGGGGAGAGGAGACTGTACAGGGGGATACAATCTATTACTCTCTGTTATCAGCCATTACATCCCGGGGAGAGGAGACTGTACAGGGGGGATACAATCTATTACTCTCTGTTATCAGCCATTACACCCCGGGGAGAGGAGACTGTACAGGGGGGATACAATCTATTACTCTCTGTTATCAGCCATTACATCCCGGGGAGAGGAGACTGTACAGGGGGGATACAATCTATTACTCTCTGTTATCAGCCATTACATCCCGGGGAGAGGAGACTGTACAGGGGGGATACATTCTATTACTCTCTGTTATCAGCCATTACATCCCGGCGAGAGGAGACTGTACAGGGGGGGATACAATCTATTACTCTCTGTTATCAGCCATTACACCCCGGGGAGAGGAGACTGTACAGGGGGGATACAATCTATTACTCTCTGTTATCAGTCATTACACCCCGGGGAGAGGAGACTGTACAGGGGGGGTACAATCTATTACTCTCTGTTATCAGCCATTACATCCCGGGGAGAGGAGACTGTACAGGGGGGATACAATCTATTACTCTCTGTTATCAGCCATTACACCCCGGGGAGAGGAGACTGTACAGGGGGGATACAATCTATTACTCTCTGTTATCAGCCATTACACCCCGGGGAGAGGAGACTGTACAGGGGGGGGGGGGGATACAATCTATTACTCTCTGTTATCAGCCATTACATCCCGGGGAGAGGAGACTGTACAGGGGGATACAATCTATTACTCTCTGTTATCAGCCACTACACCCCGGGGAGAGGAGACTGTACAGGGGGATACAATCTATTACTCTCTGTTATCAGCCATTACATCCCGGGGAGAGGAGACTGTACAGGGGGATACAATCTATTACTCTCTGTTATCAGCCATTACATCCCGGGGAGAGGAGACTGTACAGGGGGGATACAATCTATTACTCTCTGTTATCAGCCATTACACCCCGGGGAGAGGAGACTGTACAGGGGGGGATACAATCTATTACTCTCTGTTATCAGCCATTACACCCCGGGGAGAGGAGACTGTACAGGGGGGATACAATCTATTACTCTCTGTTATCAGCCATTACATCCCGGGGAGAGGAGACTGTACAGGGGGGATACAATCTATTACTCTCTGTTATCAGCCATTACACCCCGGGGAGAGGAGACTGTACAGGGGGGGATACAATCTATTACTCTCTGTTATCAGCCATTACATCCCGGGGAGAGGAGACTGTACAGGGGGGATACAATCTATTACTCTCTGTTATCAGCCATTACATCCCGGGGAGAGGAGACTGTACAGGGGGGATACAATCTATTACTCTCTGTTATCAGCCATTACATCCCCGGGGAGAGGAGACTGTACAGGAGGATACAATCTATTACTCTCTGTTATCAGCCATTACACCCCGGGGAGAGGAGACTGTACAGGGGGATACAATCTATTACTCTCTGTTATCAGCCATTACATCCCGGGGAGAGGAGACTGTACAGGGGGGGATACAATCTATTACTCTCTGTTATCAGCCATTACATCCCGGGGAGAGGAGACTGTACAGGGGGGATACAATCTATTACTCTCTGTTATCAGCCATTACACCCCGGGGAGAGGAGACTGTACAGGGGGATACAATCTATTACTCTCTGTTATCAGCCATTACATCCCGGGGAGAGGAGACTGTACAGGGGGGGATACAATCTATTACTCTCTGTTATCAGCCATTACACCCCGGGGAGAGGAGACTGTACAGGAGGATACAATCTATTACTCTCTGTTATCAGCCATTACATCCCCGGGGAGAGGAGACTGTACAGGGAGGATACAATCTATTACTCTCTGTTATCAGCCATTACACCCCGGGGAGAGGAGACTGTACAGGGGGGATACAATCTATTACTCTCTGTTATCAGCCATTACATCCTGGGGAGAGGAGACTGTACAGGGGGGGGATACAATCTATTACTCTCTGTTATCAGCCATTACATCCCGGGGAGAGGAGACTGTACAGGGGGGGGTACAATCTTTTACTCTCTGTTATCAGCCATTACACCCCGGGGAGAGGAGACTGTACAGGGGGGATACAATCTATTACTCTCTGTTATCAGCCATTACATCCCGGGGAGAGGAGACTGTACAGGGGGATACAATCTATTACTCTCTGTTATCAGCCATTACACCCCGGGGAGAGGAGACTGTACAGGGGGGGATACAATCTATTACTCTCTGTTATCAGCCATTACACCCTGGGGAGAGGAGACTGTACAGGGGGGATACAATCTATTACTCTCTGTTATCAGCCATTACATCCCGGGGAGAGGAGACTGTACAGGGGGATACATTCTATTACTCTCTGTTATCAGCCATTACATCCCGGGGAGAGGAGACTGTACAGGGGGATACAATCTATTACTCTCTGTTATCAGCCATTACACCCCGGGGAGAGGAGACTGTACAGGGGGGGATACAATCTATTACTCTCTGTTATCAGCCATTACAACCCGGGGAGAGGAGACTGTACAGGGGGGATACAATCTATTACTCTCTGTTATCAGCCATTACATCCCAGGGAGAGGAGACTGTACAGGGGGATACAATCTATTACTCTCTGTTATCAGCCATTAACCCCCGGGGAGAGGAGACTGTACAGGGGGGATACAATCTATTACTCTCTGTTATCAGCCATTACACCCCGGGGAGAGGAGACTGTACAGGGGGATACAATCTATTACTCTCTGTTATCAGCCATTAACCCCCGGGGAGAGGAGACTGTACAGGGGGGATACAATCTATTACTCTCTGTTATCAGCCATTACACCCCGGGGAGAGGAGACTGTACAGGGGGATACAATCTATTACTCTCTGTTATCAGCCATTACACCCCGGGGAGAGGAGACTGTACAGGGGGGATACAATCTATTACTCTCTGTTATCAGCCATTACATCCCGGGGAGAGGAGACTGTACAGGGGGGGATACAATCTATTACTCTCTGTTATCAGTCATTACACCCCGGGGAGAGGAGACTGTACAGGGGGATACAATCTATTACTCTCTGTTATCAGCCATTACACCCCGGGGGGAGGAGACTGTACAGGGGGGGATACAATCTATTACTCTCTGTTATCAGCCATTACACCCCGGGGAGAGGAGACTGTACAGGGGGGATACAATCTATTACTCTCTGTTATCAGCCATTACACCCCGGGGAGAGGAGACTGTACAGGGGGGATACAATCTATTACTCTCTGTTATCAACCATTACACCCCGTGGAGAGGAGACTGTACAGGGGGATACAATCTATTACTCTCTGTTATCAGCCATTACATCCCGGGGAGAGGAGACTGTACAGGGGGGGATACAATCTATTACTCTCTGTTATCAGCCATTACATCCCGGGGAGAGGAGACTGTACAGGGGGGGATACAATCTATTACTCTCTGTTATCAGCCATTACATCCCGGGGAGAGGAGACTGTACAGGGGGGATACAATCTATTACTCTCTGTTATCAGCCATTACATCCCGGGGAGAGGAGACTGTGCAGGGGGGATACAATCTATTACTCTCTGTTATCAGCCATTACACCCCGGGGAGAGGAGACTGTACAGGGGGGATACAATCTATTACTCTCTGTTATCAGCCATTACACCCCGGGGAGAGGAGACTGTACAGGAGGGGGATACAATCTATTACTCTCTGTTATCAGCCATTACACCCCGGGGAGAGGAGACTGTACAGGGGGGATACAATCTATTACTCTCTGTTATCAGCCATTACACCCCGGGGAGAGGAGACTGTACAGGGGGATACAATCTATTACTCTCTGTTATCAGCCATTACACCCCGGGGGGAGGAGACTGTACAGGGGGGGGGGGGATACAATCTATTACTCTCTGTTATCAGCCATTACACCCCGGGGAGAGGAGACTGTACAGGGGGATACAATCTATTACTCTCTGTTATCAGCCATTACATCCCGGGGAGAGGAGACTGTACAGGGGGGATACAATCTATTACTCTCTGTTATCAGCCATTACACCCCGGGGAGAGGAGACTGTACAGGGGGGATACAATCTATTACTCTCTGTTATCAGCCATTACACCCCGGGGAGAGGAGACTGTACAGGGGGATACAATCTATTACTCTCTGTTATCAGCCATTACATCCCGGGAAGAGGAGACTGTACAGGGGGGATACAATCTATTACTCTCTGTTATCAGCCATTACACCCCGGGGAGAGGAGACTGTACAGGGGGGATACAATCTATTACTCTCTGTTATCAGCCATTACATCCCGGGGAGAGGAGACTGTACAGGGGGGATACAATCTATTACTCTCTGTTATCAGCCATTACACCCCGGGGAGAGGAGACTGTACAGGGGGATACAATCTATTGCTCTCTGTTATCAGCCATTACACCCCGGGGAGAGGAGACTGTACAGGGGGGGATACAATCTATTACTCTCTGTTATCAGCCATTACACCCCGGGGAGAGGAGACTGTACAGGGGGGGATACAATCTATTACTCTCTGTTATCAGCCATTACACCCCGGGGAGAGGAGACTGTACAGGGGGGGGATACAATCTATTACTCTCTGTTATCAGCCATTACATCCCGGGGAGAGGAGACTGTACAGGGGGGATACAATCTATTACTCTCTGTTATCAGCCATTACATCCCGGGGAGAGGAGACTGTACAGGGGGATACAATCTATTACTCTCTGTTATCAGCCATTACATCCCGGGGAGAGGAGACTGTACAGGGGGGGGATACAATCTATTACTCTCTGTTATCAGCCATTACATCCCGGGGAGAGGAGACTGTACAGGAGGGATACAATCTATTACTCTCTGTTATCAGCCATTACATCCCGGGGAGAGGAGACTGTACAGGGGGGATACAATCTATTACTCTCTGTTATCAGCCATTACACCCCGGGGAGAGGAGACTGTACAGGGGGGATACAATCTATTACTCTCTGTTATCAGCCATTACATCCCGGGGAGAGGAGACTGTACAGGGGGGGGGGGGATACAATCTATTACTCTCTGTTATCAGCCATTACACCCCGGGGAGAGGAGACTGTACAGGGGGGATACAATCTATTACTCTCTGTTATCAGCCATTACATCCCGGGGAGAGGAGACTGTACAGGGGGATACAATCTATTACTCTCTGTTATCAGCCATTACACCCCGGGGAGAGGAGACTGTACAGGGGAGGATACAATCTATTACTCTCTGTTATCAGCCATTACATCCCGGGGAGAGGAGACTGTACAGGGGGGGATACAATCTATTACTCTCTGTTATCAGCCATTACATCCCGGGGAGAGGAGACTGTACAGGGGGATACAATCTATTACTCTCTGTTATCAGCCATTACACCCCGGGGAGAGGAGACTGTACAGGGGGGGATACAATCTATTACTCTCTGTTATCAGCCATTACACCCCCGGGGAGAGGAGACTGTACAGGGGGGATACAATCTATTACTCTCTGTTATCAGCCATTACATCCCGGGGAGAGGAGACTGTACAGGGGGGGATACAATCTATTACTCTCTGTTATCAGCCATTACACCCCGGGGAGAGGAGACTGTACAGGGGGGGGGATACAATCTATTACTCTCTGTTATCAGCCATTACACCCCGGGGAGAGGAGACTGTACAGGGGGGGATACAATCTATTACTCTCTGTTATCAGCCATTACACCCCGGGGAGAGGAGACTGTACAGGGGGATACATTCTATTACTCTCTGTTATCAGCCATTACATCCCGGGGAGAGGAGACTGTACAGGGGGATACAATCTATTACTCTCTGTTATCAGCCATTACACCCCGGGGAGAGGAGACTGTACAGGAGGGGGATACAATCTATTACTCTCTGTTATCAGCCATTACATCCCGGGGAGAGGAGACTGTACAGGGGGATACAATCTATTACTCTCTGTTATCAGCCATTACACCCCGGGGAGAGGAGACTGTACAGGGGGATACAATCTATTACTCTCTGTTATCAGCCATTACACCCCGGGGAGAGGAGACTGTACAGGGGGATACAATCTATTACTCTCTGTTATCAGCCATTACACCCCGGGGAGAGGAGACTGTACAGGGGGGATACAATCTATTACTCTCTGTTATCAGCCATTACATCCCGGGGAGAGGAGACTGTACAGGGGGGATACAATCTATTACTCTCTGTTATCAGCCATTATTACACCCCGGGGAGAGGAGACTGTACAGGGGGGGATACAATCTATTACTCTCTGTTATCAGCCATTACATCCCAGGGAGAGGAGACTGTACAGGGGGGATACAATCTATTACTCTCTGTTATCAGCCATTATTACACCCCGGGGAGAGGAGACTGTACAGGGGGGGATACAATCTATTACTCTATGTTATCAGCCATTACATCCCGGGGAGAGGAGACTGTACAGGGGGGGATACAATCTATTACTCTCTGTTATCAGCCATTACATCCCAGGGAGAGGAGACTGTACAGGGGGGGGGGGGGGGATACAATCTATTACTCTCTGTTATCAGCCATTACACCCCGGGGGAGAGGAGACTGTACAGGGGGGGGGGGGATACAATCTATTACTCTCTGTTATCAGCCATTACATCCCGGGGAGAGGAGACTGTACAGGGGGATACAATCTATTACTCTCTGTTATCAGCCATTACACCCCGGGGAGAGGAGACTGTACAGGGGTGATACAATCTATTACTCTCTGTTATCAGCCATTACACCCCGGGGAGAGGAGACTGTACAGGGGGGGATACAATCTATTACTCTCTGTTATCAGCCATTACACCCCGGGGAGAGAAGACTGTACAGGGGGGATACAATCTATTACTCTCTGTTATCAGCCATTACACCCCGGGGAGAGGAGACTGTACAGGGGGGGATACAATCTATTACTCTCTGTTATCAGCCATTACATCCCGGGGAGAGGAGACTGTACAGGGGGGGGGGGGGATACAATCTATTACTCTCTGTTATCAGCCATTACACCCCGGGGGAGAGGAGACTGTACAGGGGGGATACA
Source organism: Engystomops pustulosus (assembly GCF_040894005.1). Lineage (NCBI taxonomy): Eukaryota > Metazoa > Chordata > Amphibia > Anura > Leptodactylidae > Engystomops > Engystomops pustulosus. The sequence continues at coordinate 739,432 of NC_092420.1, forward strand.
ATCTATTACTCTCTGTTATCAGCCATTACATCCCAGGGAGAGGAGACTGTACAGGGGGGATACAATCTATTACTCTCTGTTATCAGCCATTACACCCCGGGGAGAGGAGACTGTACAGGGGGGGATACAATCTATTACTCTCTGTTATCAGCCATTACATCCCGGGGAGAGGAGACTGTACAGGGGGGGGGGATACAATCTATTACTCTCTGTTATCAGCCATTACACCCCGGGGAGAGGAGACTGTACAGGGGGGGGGGGGATACAATCTATTACTCTCTGTTATCAGCCATTACATCCCGGGGAGAGGAGACTGTACAGGGGGATACAATCTATTACTCTCTGTTATCAGCCATTACATCCCGGGGAGAGGAGACTGTACAGGGGTGATACAATCTATTACTCTCTGTTATCAGCCATTACACCCCGGGGAGAGGAGACTGTACAGGGGGATACAATCTATTACTCTCTGTTATCAGCCATTACATCCCGGGGAGAGGAGACTGTACAGGGGGGATACAATCTATTACTCTCTGTTATCAGCCATTACACCCCGGGGAGAGGAGACTGTACAGGGGGGATACAATCTATTACTCTCTGTTATCAGCCATTACATCCCGGGGAGAGGAGACTGTACAGGGGGGATACAATCTATTACTCTCTGTTATCAGCCATTACATCCCAGGGAGAGGAGACTGTACAGGGGGGGGGGGATACAATCTATTACTCTCTGTTATCAGCCATTACATCCCAGGGAGAGGAGACTGTACAGGGGGGGGGGGATACAATCTATTACTCTCTGTTATCAGCCATTACATCCCGGGGAGAGGAGACTGTACAGGGGGATACAATCTATTACTCTCTGTTATCAGCCATTACATCCCGGGGAGAGGAGACTGTACAGGGGGATACAATCTATTACTCTCTGTTATCAGCCATTACACCCCGGGGAGAGGAGACTGTACAGGGGGGATACAATCTATTACTCTCTGTTATCAGCCATTACACCCCGGGGAGAGGAGACTGTACAGGGGGGATACAATCTATTACTCTCTGTTATCAGCCATTACACCCCGGGGAGAGGAGACTGTACAGGGGGATACAATCTATTACTCTCTGTTATCAGCCATTACATCCCGGGGAGAGGAGACTGTACAGGGGGGGATACAATCTATTACTCTCTGTTATCAGCCATTACACCCCGGGGAGAGGAGACTGTACAGGGGGGGATACAATCTATTACTCTCTGTTATCAGCCATTACACCCCGGGGAGAGGAGACTGTACAGGGGGGATACAATCTATTACTCTCTGTTATCAGCCATTACACCCCGGGGAGAGGAGACTGTACAGGGGGGATACAACCTATTACTCTCTGTTATCAGCCATTACATCCCGGGGAGAGGAGACTGTACAGGGGGATACAATCTATTACTCTCTGTTATCAGCCATTACACCCCGGGGAGAGGAGACTGTACAGGGGGGATACAACCTATTACTCTCTGCTATCAGCCATTACATCCCGGGGAGAGGAGACTGTACAGGGGGGGATACAATCTATTACTCTCTGTTATCAGCCATTACACCCCGGGGAGAGGAGACTGTACAGGGGGGGATACAATCTATTACTCTCTGTTATCAGCCATTACACCCCGGGGAGAGGAGACTGTACAGGGGGGGATACACTCTATTACTCTCTGTTATCAGCCATTACACCCCCGGGGAGAGGAGACTGTACAGGGGGGATACAATCTATTACTCTCTGTTATCAGCCATTACACCCCGGGGAGAGGAGACTGTACAGGGGGATACAATCTATTACTCTCTGTTATCAGCCATTACACCCCCGGGGAGAGGAGACTGTACAGGGGGGGGGGATACAATCTATTACTCTCTGTTATCAGCCATTACATCCCGGGGAGAGGAGACTGTACAGGGGGGATACACTATATTAATCTCTGTTATCAGCCATTACATCCCGGGGAGAGGAGACTGTACAGGGGGGGGGGGATACAATCTATTACTCTCTGTTATCAGCCATTACACCCCGGGGAGAGGAGACTGTACAGGGGGATACAATCTATTACTCTCTGTTATCAGCCATTACATCCCGGGGAGAGGAGACTGTACAGGGGGGGATACAATCTATTACTCTCTGTTATCAGCCATTACACCCTGGGGAGAGGAGACTGTACAGGGGGGATACAATCTATTACTCTCTGTTATCAGCCATTACACCCCCGGGGAGATGAGACTGTACAGGGGGGATACAATCTATTACTCTCTGTTATCAGCCATTACACCCCGGGGAGAGGAGACTGTACAGGGGGGATACAATCTATTACTCTCTGTTATCAGCCATTACACCCCGGGGAGAGGAGACTGTACAGGGGGGATACAATCTATTACTCTCTGTTATCAGTCATTACACCCCGGGGAGAGGAGACTGTACAGGGGGGGGTACAATCTATTACTCTCTGTTATCAGCCATTACATCCCGGGGAGAGGAGACTGTACAGGGGGGATACAATCTATTACTCTCTGTTATCAGCCATTACACCCCGGGGAGAGGAGACTGTACAGGGGGGATACAATCTATTACTCTCTGTTATCAGCCATTACACCCCGGGGAGAGGAGACTGTACAGGGGGGGGGGGGGATACAATCTATTACTCTCTGTTATCAGCCATTACATCCCGGGGAGAGGAGACTGTACAGGGGGATACAATCTATTACTCTCTGTTATCAGCCACTACACCCCGGGGAGAGGAGACTGTACAGGGGGATACAATCTATTACTCTCTGTTATCAGCCATTACATCCCGGGGAGAGGAGACTGTACAGGGGGATACAATCTATTACTCTCTGTTATCAGCCATTACATCCCGGGGAGAGGAGACTGTACAGGGGGGATACAATCTATTACTCTCTGTTATCAGCCATTACACCCCGGGGAGAGGAGACTGTACAGGGGGGGATACAATCTATTACTCTCTGTTATCAGCCATTACATCCCGGGGAGAGGAGACTGTACAGGGGGGATACAATCTATTACTCTCTGTTATCAGCCATTACATCCCGGGGAGAGGAGACTGTACAGGGGGGATATATTCTATTACTCTCTGTTATCAGCCATTACATCCCGGCGAGAGGAGACTGTACAGGGGGGGATACAATCTATTACTCTCTGTTATCAGCCATTACACCCCGGGGAGAGGAGACTGTACAGGGGGGATACAATCTATTACTCTCTGTTATCAGCCATTACATCCCGGGGAGAGGAGACTGTACAGGGGGGATACAATCTATTACTCTCTGTTATCAGCCATTACACCCCGGGGAGAGGAGACTGTACAGGGGGGGATACAATCTATTACTCTCTGTTATCAGCCATTACATCCCGGGGAGAGGAGACTGTACAGGGGGGATACAATCTATTACTCTCTGTTATCAGCCATTACATCCCGGGGAGAGGAGACTGTACAGGGGGGGATACAATCTATTACTCTCTGTTATCAGCCATTACATCCCCGGGGAGAGGAGACTGTACAGGAGGATACAATCTATTACTCTCTGTTATCAGCCATTACACCCCGGGGAGAGGAGACTGTACAGGGGGATACAATCTATTACTCTCTGTTATCAGCCATTACATCCCGGGGAGAGGAGACTGTACAGGGGGGGATACAATCTATTACTCTCTGTTATCAGCCATTACACCCCGGGGAGAGGAGACTGTACAGGGGGATACAATCTATTACTCTCTGTTATCAGCCATTACATCCCGGGGAGAGGAGACTGTACAGGGGGGGATACAATCTATTACTCTCTGTTATCAGCCATTACACCCCGGGGAGAGGAGACTGTACAGGAGGATACAATCTATTACTCTCTGTTATCAGCCATTACATCCCCGGGGAGAGGAGACTGTACAGGGAGGATACAATCTATTACTCTCTGTTATCAGCCATTACACCCCGGGGAGAGGAGACTGTACAGGGGGGATACAATCTATTACTCTCTGTTATCAGCCATTACATCCTGGGGAGAGGAGACTGTACAGGGGGGGGATACAATCTATTACTCTCTGTTATCAGCCATTACATCCCGGGGAGAGGAGACTGTACAGGGGGGGGGTACAATCTTTTACTCTCTGTTATCAGCCATTACACCCCGGGGAGAGGAGACTGTACAGGGGGGATACAATCTATTACTCTCTGTTATCAGCCATTACATCCCGGGGAGAGGAGACTGTACAGGGGGATACAATCTATTACTCTCTGTTATCAGCCATTACACCCCGGGGAGAGGAGACTGTACAGGGGGGGGATACAATCTATTACTCTCTGTTATCAGCCATTACACCCTGGGGAGAGGAGACTGTACAGGGGGGATACAATCTATTACTCTCTGTTATCAGCCATTACATCCCGGGGAGAGGAGACTGTACAGGGGGATACATTCTATTACTCTCTGTTATCAGCCATTACATCCCGGGGAGAGGAGACTGTACAGGGGGATACAATCTATTACTCTCTGTTATCAGCCATTACACCCCGGGGAGAGGAGACTGTACAGGGGGGGGATACAATCTATTACTCTCTGTTATCAGCCATTACAACCCGGGGAGAGGAGACTGTACAGGGGGGATACAATCTATTACTCTCTGTTATCAGCCATTACATCCCAGGGAGAGGAGACTGTACAGGGGGATACAATCTATTACTCTCTGTTATCAGCCATTAACCCCCGGGGAGAGGAGACTGTACAGGGGGGATACAATCTATTACTCTCTGTTATCAGCCATTACACCCCGGGGAGAGGAGACTGTACAGGGGGATACAATCTATTACTCTCTGTTATCAGCCATTAACCCCCGGGGAGAGGAGACTGTACAGGGGGGATACAATCTATTACTCTCTGTTATCAGCCATTACACCCCGGGGAGAGGAGACTGTACAGGGGGATACAATCTATTACTCTCTGTTATCAGCCATTACACCCCGGGGAGAGGAGACTGTACAGGGGGGATACAATCTATTACTCTCTGTTATCAGCCATTACATCCCGGGGAGAGGAGACTGTACAGGGGGGGATACAATCTATTACTCTCTGTTATCAGTCATTACACCCCGGGGAGAGGAGACTGTACAGGGGGATACAATCTATTACTCTCTGTTATCAGCCATTACACCCCGGGGGGAGGAGACTGTACAGGGGGGGATACAATCTATTACTCTCTGTTATCAGCCATTACACCCCGGGGAGAGGAGACTGTACAGGGGGGATACAATCTATTACTCTCTGTTATCAGCCATTACACCCCAGGGAGAGGAGACTGTACAGGGGGGATACAATCTATTACTCTCTGTTATCAGCCATTACACCCCGGGGAGAGGAGACTGTACGGGGGGGGGGGGGGGATACAATCTATTACTCTCTGTTATCAGCCATTACACCCCGGGGAGAGGAGACTGTACAGGGGGGATACAATCTATTACTCTCTGTTATCAGCCATTACACCCCGGGGAGAGGAGACTGTACAGGGGGGATACAATCTATTACTCTCTGTTATCAGCCATTACATCCCGGGGAGAGGAGACTGTACAGGGGGGGATACAATCTATTACTCTCTGTTATCAGTAATTACACCCCGGGGAGAGGAGACTGTACAGGGGGGATACAATCTATTACTCTCTGTTATCAGCCATTACATCCCCGGGGAGAGGAGACTGTACAGGAGGATACAATCTATTACTCTCTGTTATCAGCCATTACACCCCGGGGAGAGGAGACTGTACAGGGGGATACAATCTATTACTCTCTGTTATCAGCCATTACACCCCGGGGGGAGGAGACTGTACAGGGGGGGATACAATCTATTACTCTCTGTTATCAGCCATTACACCCCGGGGAGAGGAGACTGTACAGGGGGGATACAATCTATTACTCTCTGTTATCAGCCATTACACCCCAGGGAGAGGAGACTGTACAGGGGGGATACAATCTATTACTCTCTGTTATCAGCCATTACACCCCGGGGAGAGGAGACTGTACAGGGGGGGGGGATACAATCTATTACTCTCTGTTATCAGCCATTACATCCCGGGGAGAGGAGACTGTACAGGGGGGATACAATCTATTACTCTCTGTTATCAGCCATTACATCCCGGGGAGAGGAGACTGTACAGGGGGGGATACAATCTATTACTCTCTGTTATCAGCCATTACACCCCGGGGAGAGGAGACTGTACAGGGGGGATACAATCTATTACTCTCTGTTATCAGCCATTACATCCGGGGAGAGGAGACTGTACAGGGGGATACAATCTATTACTCTCTGTTATCAGCCATTACATCCCGGGGAGAGGAGACTGTACAGGGGGGGATACAATCTATTACTCTCTGTTATCAGCCATTACACCCCGGGGAGAGGAGACTGTACAGGGGGGATACAATCTATTACTCTCTGTTATCAGCCATTACACCCCGGGGAGAGGAGACTGTACAGGGGGGGATACAATCTATTACTCTCTGTTATCAGCCATTAGACCCCGGGGAGAGGAGACTGTACAGGGGGGGGGGTACAATCTATTACTCTCTGTTATCAGCCACTACATCCCCGGGAGAGGAGACTGTACAGGGGGATACAATCTATTACTCTCTGTTATCAGCCATTACACCCCGGGGAGAGGAGACTGTACAGTGGGGATACAATCTATTACTCTCTGTTATCAGCCATTACACCCCGGGGAGAGGAGACTGTACAGGGGGGGGATACAATCTATTACTCTCTGTTATCAGCCATTACACCCCGGGGAGAGGAGACTGTACAGGGGGGGATACAATCTATTACTCTCTGTTATCAGCCATTACATCCCGGGGAGAGGAGACTGTACAGGGGGATACAATCTATTACTCTCTGTTATCAGCCAGGCCTCCTGTGTTGCTCGTTCCCCCTCCCCCTCCTGGTGGTGACATCTGAGTTCAGGGCCACAGGCTGGAGCCAATAGCAGGTGACGTTTGGGGGGTGTGCGTCCATGTGACGTTGGGGTGTGGTGGGGGCGCGGCCGGGATGTATAGACACGAGTCTTATTTATAGTCGTTGTGATACCATCAGATGTAAACAGCGCGAGGCGCCACCATAACACACGGGTTAACCATTAGCGGGAGGTCACAGCGAGAATCTCTCCTGCAGATTCTGGAGTCGCTTCTTCCGGGACTGATTTTATTAGAGGATCCAGTAACAAGTCTCTGCGAGCTCCAAGAGTGACATTGTATCTATGAAACATCTGACATCATCATCTCATGCCCCTCCTCCTCCAGGTCTATGTATGACATCATCATCTCATGCCCCTCCTCCTCCAGGTCTATGTATGATGTCATCTCATGCCCCTCCTCCTCCAGGTCTATGTATGATGTCATCTCATGCCCCTCCTCCTCCAGGTCTATGTATGATGTCATCTCATGCCCCTCCTCCTCCAGGTCTATGTATGACATCATCATCTCATGCCCCTCCTCCTCCAGGTCTATGTATGATGTCATCTCATGCCCCTCCTCCTCCAGGTCTATGAATGACATCATCATCTCATGCCCCTCCTCCCCCAGGTCTATGTATGATGTCATCTCATGCCCCTCCTCCTCCAGGTCTATGAATGACATCATCATCTCATGCCCCTCCTCCTCTAGGTCTATGTATGATGTCATCTCATGCCCCTCCTCCCCCAGGTCTATGTATGACATCATCATCTCATGCCCCTCCTCCCCCAGGTCTATGTATGATGTCATCTCATGCCCCTCCTCCCCCAGGTCTATGTATGACATCATCATCTCATGCCCCTCCTCCCCCAGGTCTATGTATGATGTCATCTCATGCCCCTCCTCCCCCAGGTCTATGTATGACATCATCATCTCATGCCCCTCCTCCCCCAGGTCTATGTATGATGTCATCTCATGCCCCTCCTCCCCCAGGTCTATGTATGATGTCATCCCATGTCCCTCCTCCCCCAGGTCTATGTATGATGTCATCTCATGCCCCTCCTCCTCCAAGTCTATGTATGATGTCATCTCATGCCCCTCCTCCTCCAGGTCTATGTATGATGTCATCTCATGTCCCTCCTCCCCCAGGTCTATGTATGATGTCATCTCATGCCCCTCCTCCTCCAAGTCTATGTATGATGTCATCTCATGCCCCTCCTCCTCCAGGTCTATGTATGATGTCATCCCATGCCCCTCCTCCTCCAGGTCTATGTATGATGTCATCTCATGCCCCTCCTCCTCCAGGTCTATGTATGATGTCATCCCATGCCCCTCCTCCTCCAGGTCAATGTATGATGTCATCCCATGCCCCTCCTCCTCCAGGTCTATATATGATGTCATCTCATGCCCCTCCTCCTCCAGGTCTATGTATGATGTCATCCCATGCCCCTCCTCCTCCAGGTCAATGTATGATGTCATCCCATGCCCCTCCTCCTCCAGGTCTATATATGATGTCATCTCATGCCCCTCCTCCTCCAGGTCAATGTATGATGTCATCCCATGCCCCTCCTCCTCCAGGTCTATATATGATGTCATCCCATGCCCCTCCTCCTCCAGGTCTATATATGATGTCATCTCATGCCCCTCCTCCTCCAGGTCTATATATGATGTCATCTCATGCCCCTCCTCCCCCAGGTCAATGTATGACGTCCTCATGAGGTCTTGTACATCAGGTGCATCACCTGCAACTTTATAAAAAGCCACAAAAAAACCGCAAAAGCCCAAAACTCAACTAACGCAAGAGTCAAACACCAGAGAGTAAACCTGTCCCCACCTACACTGACACACAGCGACCAACCCTCAGCTGTGACAAGTACACAGGTACATACCGTGACGCTCCCGCTCTGGGGCTTGCAGGGGGGGAAAGAGGCCGCACAGGGGTCATCACAAGGCCCTGAAAATGACGTCACTCAGGTCCTGCCGCCCCGGAGAATATCACGATCTGGAGGCTGCAGGACCTGCGATGATGTCACGATCACATGACCTGCAGCCGAAGGTAGTGCAGGACCTCTGGCGGTGAGGTAAGAGGGTAACAAGAGGGGCAACTGAGTGATGGGGGAGAACCTGAGGGGTAACTGAGTGATGGGGAGAACCTGAGGGGTAACTGAGTGATGGGACAGAACCTGAGGGGTAACTGAGTGATGGGGCAGAACCTGAGAGGTAACTGAGTGATGGGGCAGAACCTGAGAGGTAACTGAGTGATGGGGCAGAACCTGAGAGGTAACTGAGTGATGGGGAGAACCTGAGGGGCAACTGAGTGATGGGGGAGAACCTGAGGGGTAACTGAGTGATGGGGCAGAACCTGAGAGGTAACTGAGTGATGGGGCAGAACCTGAGAGGTAACTGAGTGATGGGGAGAACCTGAGGGGTAACTGAGTGATGGGGCAGAACCTGAGGGGTAACTGAGTGATGGGGCAGAACCTGAGGGGCAACTGAGTGATGGGGCAGAACCTGAGAGGTATCTGAGTGATGGGGAGAACCTGAGGGGTAACTGAGTGATGGGGCAGAACCTGAGGGGTAACTGAGTGATGGGGCAGAACCTGAGAGGTAACTGAGTGATGGGGAGAACCTGAGGGGTAACTGAGTGATGGGGCAGAACCTGAGGGGTAACTGAGTGATGGGGCAGAACCTGAGGGGTAACTGAGTGATGGGGCAGAACCTGAGGGGTAACTGAGTGATGGGGCAGAACCTGAGGGGTAACTGAGTGATGGGGCAGAACCTGAGGGGTAACTGAGTGATGGGGAGAACCTGAGGGGTAACTGAGTGATGGGGAGAACCTGAGGGGTAACTGAGTGATGGGGGAGAACCTGAGGGGTAACTGAGTGATGGGGCAGAACCTGAGGGGTAACTGAGTGATGGGGCAGAACCTGAGGGGTAACTGAGTGATGGGGCAGAACCTGAGAGGTAACTGAGTGATGGGGAGAACCTGAGGGGTAACAGAGTCATGGGGCAGAACCTGAGGGGTAACTGAGTGATGGGGCAGAACCTGAGGGGTAACTGAGTGATGGGGAGAACCTGAGGGGTAACTGAGTGATGGGGCAGAACCTGAGAGGTAACTGAGTGATGGGGAGAACCTGAGGGGTAACTGAGTGATGGGGCAGAACCTGAGGGGTAACTGAGTGATGGGGCAGAACCTGAGGGGTAACTGAGTGATGGGGAGAACCTGAGGGGTAACTGAGTGATGGGGAGAACCTGAGGGGTAACTGAGTGATGGGGAGAACCTGAGGGGTAACTGAGTGATGGGGAGAACCTGAGGGGTAACTGAGTGATGGGGGAGAACCTGAGGGGTAACTGAGTGATGGGGAGAACCTGAGAGGTAACTGAGTGATGGGGGAGAACCTGAGGGGTAACTGAGTGATGGGGAGAACCTGAGGGATAACTGAGTGATGGGGAGAACCTGAGGGGTAACTGAGTGATGGGGCAGAACCTGAGAGGTAACTGAGTGATGGGGAGAACCTGAGGGGTAACTGAGTGATGGGGCAGAACCTGAGAGGTAACTGAGTGATGGGGCAGAACCTGAGGGGTAACTGAGTGATGGGGGAGAACCTGAGGGGTAACTGAGTGATGGGGAGAACCTGAGGGGTAACTGAGTGATGGGGAGAACCTGAGGGGTAACTGAGTGATGGGGGAGAACCTGAGGGGTAACTGAGTGATGGGGAGAACCTGAGGGGTAACTGAGTGATGGGGAGAACCTGAGGGGTAACTGAGTGATGGGGGAGAACCTGAGGGGTAACTGAGTGATGGGGAGAACCTGAGGGGTAACTGAGTGATGGGGAGAACCTGAGGGGTAACTGAGTGATGGGGAGAACCTGAGGGGTAACTGAGTGATGGGGGAGAACCTGAGGGGTAACTGAGTGATGGGGCAGAACCTGAGGGGTAACTGAGTGATGGGGAGAACCTGAGGGGTAACTGAGTGATGGGGAGAACCTGAGGGGTAACTGAGTGATGGGGGAGAACCTGAGGGGTAACTGAGTGATGGGGGAGAACCTGAGGGTTAACTGAGTGATGAGGGAGAACCTGAGGGATAACTGAGTGATGGGGAGAACCTGAGGGGTAACTGAGTGATGGGGGAGAACCTGAGGGGTAACTGAGTGATGGGGAGAACCTGAGGGGTAACTGAGTGATGGGGAGAACCTGAGGGGTAACTGAGTGATGGGGGAGAACCTGAGGGTTAACTGAGTGATGGGGCAGAACCTGAGGGGTAACTGAGTGATGGGCAGGACCTGAGGGGTAACTGAGTGATGGGGGAGAACCTGAGGGGTAACTGAGTGATGGGGAGAACATGAGGGGTAACTGAGTGATGGGGAGAACATGAGGGGTAACTGAGTGATGGGGCAGAACATGAGGGGTAACTGAGTGATGGGGAGAACCTGAGGGGTAACTGAGTGATGGGGAGAACCTGAGGGGTAACTGAGTGATGGGGCAGAACCTGAGGGGTAACTGAGTGATGGGGAGAACATGAGGGATAACTGAGTGATGGGGGAGAACCTGAGGGGTAACTGAGTGATGGGGCAGAACCTGAGGGGTAACTGAGTGATGGGGGAGAACCTGAGGGGTAACTGAGTGATGGGGCAGAACCTGAGGGGTAACTGAGTGATGGGGAGAACCTGAGGGGTAACTGAGTGATGGGGAGAACATGAGGGATAACTGAGTGATGGGCAGGACCTGAGGGGTAACTGAGTGATGGGGAGAACATGAGGGGTAACTGAGTGATGGGGAGAACATGAGGGATAACTGAGTGATGGGGGAGAACCTGAGGGGTAACTGAGTGATGGGGCAGAACCTGAGGGGTAACTGAGTGATGGGGGAGAACCTGAGGGGTAACTGAGTGATGGGGCAGAACCTGAGGGGTAACTGAGTGATGGGGCAGAACCTGAGGGGTAACTGAGTGATGGGGGAGAACCTGAGGGGTAACTGAGTGATGGGGGAGAACCTGAGGGGTAACTGAGTGATGGGGCAGAACCTGAGGGGTAACTGAGTGATGGGGGAGAACCTGAGGGGTAACTGAGTGATGGGGGAGAACCTGTTGGGTAACTGAGTGATGGGGCAGAACCTGAGGGGTAACTGAGTGATGGGGAGAACCTGAGGGGTAACTGAGTGATGGGGAGAACCTGAGGGGTAACTGAGTGATGGGGAGAACCTGAGGGGTAACTGAGTGATGGGGAGAACCTGAGGGGCAACTGAGTGATGGGGGAGAACCTGAGGGGTAACTGAGTGATGGGGCAGAACCTGAGGGGCAACTGAGTGATGGGGGAGAACCTGAGGGGTAACTGAGTGATGGGGGAGAACCTGAGGGGCAACTGAGTGATGGGGGAGAACCTGAGGGGCAACTGAGTGATGGGGGAGAACCTGAGGGGTAACTGAGTGATGGGGGAGAACCTGAGGGGTAACTGAGTGATGGGGAGAACCTCAGGGGCAACTGAGTGATGGGGAGAACATGAGGGGCAACTGAGTGATGGGGCAGAACCTGAGGGGTAACTGAGTGATGGGGCAGAACCTGAGGGGTAACTGAGTGATGGGGCAGAACCTGAGGGGTAACTGAGTGATGGGGAGAACATGAGGGGCAACTGAGTGATGGGGCAGAACCTGAGGGGTAACTGAGTGATGGGGCAGAACCTGAGGGGTAACTGAGTGATGGGGCAGAACCTGAGGGGTAACTGAGTGATGGGGCAGAACCTGAGGGGTAACTGAGTGATGGGGCAGAACCTGAGGGGTAACTGAGTGATGGGGCAGAACCTGAGGGGTAACTGAGTGATGGGGCAGAACCTGAGGGGTAACTGAGTGATGGGGCAGAACCTGAGGGGTAACTGAGTGATGGGGGAGAACCTGAGGGGTAACTGAGTGATGGGGGAGAACCTGAGGGGTAACTGAGTGATGGGGGAGAACCTGAGGGGTAACTGAGTGATGGGGCAGAACCTGAGGGGTAACTGAGTGATGGGGCAGAACCTGAGGGGTAACTGAGTGATGGGGGAGAACCTGAGGGGTAACTGAGTGATGGGGGAGAACCTGTTGGGTAACTGAGTGATGGGGGAGAACCTGTTGGGTAACTGAGTGATGGGGCAGAACCTGAGGGGTAACTGAGTGATGGGGAGAACCTGAGGGGTAACTGAGTGATGGGGGAGAACCTGAGGGGTAACTGAGTGATGGGGGAGAACCTGAGGGGCAACTGAGTGATGGGGAGAACCTGAGGGGTAACTGAGTGATGGGGCAGAACCTGAGGGGTAACTGAGTGATGGGGCAGAACCTGAGGGGTAACTGAGTGATGGGGCAGAACCTGAGGGGTAACTGAGTGATGGGGCAGAACCTGAGGGGTAACTGAGTGATGGGGCAGAACCTGAGGGGTAACTGAGTGATGGGGCAGAACCTGAGGGGTAACTGAGTGATGGGGGAGAACCTGAGGGGTAACTGAGTGATGGGGGAGAACCTGAGGGGTAACTGAGTGATGGGGGAGAACCTGAGCGGTAACTGAGTGATGGGGCAGAACCTGAGGGGTAACTGAGTGATGGGGCAGAACCTGAGGGGTAACTGAGTGATGGGGGAGAACCTGAGGGGTAACTGAGTGATGGGGGAGAACCTGTTGGGTAACTGAGTGATGGGGGAGAACCTGTTGGGTAACTGAGTGATGGGGCAGAACCTGAGGGGTAACTGAGTGATGGGGAGAACCTGAGGGGTAACTGAGTGATGGGGGAGAACCTGAGGGGTAACTGAGTGATGGGGGAGAACCTGAGGGGCAACTGAGTGATGGGGAGAACCTGAGGGGTAACTGAGTGATGGGGCAGAACTTGAGGGGCAACTGAGTGATGGGGGAGAACCTGAGGGGTAACTGAGTGATGGGGGAGAACCTGAGGGGTAACTGAGTGATGGGGCAGAACCTGAGGGTTAACTGAGTGATGGGGCAGAACCTGAGGGTTAACTGAGTGATGGGGAGAACCTGAGGGGCAACTGAGTGATGGGGGAGAACCTGAGGGGTAACTGAGTGATGGGGGAGAACCTGAGGGGTAACTGAGTGATGGGGCAGAACCTGAGGGGTAACTGAGTGATGGGGAGAACCTGAGGGGTAACTGAGTGATGGGGCAGAACATGAGGGGTAACTGAGTGATGGGGCAGAACCTGAGGGGTAACTGAGGGGATGCTCCATAGGGAGGGGGCGCTCTCTATAGGGAGGGGGCGCTCTATAGGGAGGGAGCGCTCTATAGGCAGGGGGCGCTCTATAGGGAGGGGGCGCTCTATAGGGAGGGGGCGCTCTATAGGCAGGGAGCGCTCTATAGGGAGGGGGCGCTCTATAGGGAGGGGCGCTCTATAGGCAGGGAGCGCTCTATAGGCAGGGAGCGCTCTATAGGGAGGGGGCTCTCTATAGGGAGGGGGCGCTCTATAGGCAGGGAGCGCTCTATAGGGAGGGGGCTCTCTATAGGGAGGGGGCGCTCTATAGGGAGGGGGCTCTCTATAGGGAGGGGGCGCTCTATAGGCAGGGGGCTCTCTATAGGGAGGGGGCTCTCTATAGGGAGGGGGCGCTCTATAGGCAGGGGGGCTCTCTATAGGGAGGGGGCGCTTTATAGGCAGGGGGCGCTCTATAGGCAGGGGGCTCTCTATAGGGAGGGGGCACTCTATAGGGAGGGGGCGCTCTATAGGCAGGGGGCGCTCTATAGGGAGGGGGCTCTCTATAGGGAGGGGGCGCTCTATAGGGAGGGGGCGCTCTATAGGGAGGGGGCGCTCTATAGGCAGGGGGCGCTCTATAGGGAGGGGCGCTCTATAGGCAGGGGGCGCTCTATAGGGAGTGGGCGCTCTATAGGGAGGGGCGCTCTATAGGGAGGGGCGCTCTATAGGCAGGGGGCGCTCTATAGGGAGGGGGCGCTCTATAGGCAGGGGGGCGCTCTATAGGGAGGGGGCGCTCTATAGGCAGGGGGCGCTCTATAGGGAGGGTGCGCTCTATAGGGAGGGGGCGCTCTATAGGGAGGGGGCGCTCTATAGGGAGGGGGCGCTCTATAGGGAGGGGGCGCTCTATAGGGAGGGGGCGCTCTATAGGCAGGGGGCACTCTATAGGGAGGGGGCGCTCTATAGGGAGGGGGCGCTCTATAGGGAGGGGGCTCTCTATAGGCAGGGAGCGCTCTATAGGGAGGGGGCTCTCTATAGGCAGGGAGCGCTCTATAGGGAGGGGGCGCTCTATAGGCAGGGAGCGCTCTATAGGGAGGGGGCGCTCTATAGGGAGGGGGCTCTCTATAGGGAGGGGGCGCTCTATAGGCAGGGAGCGCTCTATAGGGAGGGGGCGCTCTATAGGGAGGGGGCGCTCTATAGGCAGGGGGCGCTCTATAGGGAGGGGGCGCTCTATAGGGAGGGGGCGCTCTATAGGCAGGGGGCGCTCTATAGGGAGGGGGCGCTCTATAGGGAGGGGGCGCTCTATAGGCAGGGGGCGCTCTATAGGGAGGGGGCGCTCTATAGGGAGGGGGCGCTCTCTATAGGGAGGGGGCGCTCTATAGGGAGGGAGCGCTCTATAGGCAGGGGGCGCTCTCTATAGGCAGGGGGCGCTCTATAGGGAGGGGGCGCTCTCTATAGGGAGGGGGCGCTCTATAGGGAGGGAGCGCTCTATAGGCAGGGGGCGCTCTATAGGGAGGGGGCGCTCTATAGGGAGGGGGCGCTCTATAGGCAGGGAGCGCTCTATAGGGAGGGGCGCTCTATAGGGAGGGGGCGCTCTATAGGCAGGGAGCGCTCTATAGGCAGGGAGCGCTCTATAGGGAGGGGGCTCTCTATAGGGAGGGGGCGCTCTATAGGCAGGGAGCGCTCTATAGGGAGGGGGCGCTCTATAGGGAGGGGGCTCTCTATAGGGAGGGGGCGCTCTATAGGGAGGGGGCTCTCTATAGGGAGGGGGCGCTCTATAGGCAGGGGGCTCTCTATAGGGAGGGGGCGCTCTATAGGCAGGGGGCTCTCTATAGGGAGGGGGCTCTCTATAGGGAGGGGGCGCTCTATAGGCAGGGGGGCTCTCTATAGGGAGGGGGCGCTTTATAGGCAGGGGGCGCTCTATAGGCAGGGGGCTCTCTATAGGGAGGGGGCGCTCTATAGGGAGGGGGCGCTCTATAGGCAGGGAGCGCTCTATAGGGAGGGGCGCTCTATAGGGAGGGGGCGCTCTATAGGCAGGGAGCGCTCTATAGGCAGGGAGCGCTCTATAGGGAGGGGGCTCTCTATAGGGAGGGGGCGCTCTATAGGCAGGGAGCGCTCTATAGGGAGGGGGCGCTCTATAGGGAGGGGGCTCTCTATAGGGAGGGGGCGCTCTATAGGGAGGGGGCTCTCTATAGGGAGGGGGCGCTCTATAGGCAGGGGGCTCTCTATAGGGAGGGGGCGCTCTATAGGCAGGGGGCTCTCTATAGGGAGGGGGCTCTCTATAGGGAGGGGGCGCTCTATAGGCAGGGGGGCTCTCTATAGGGAGGGGGCGCTTTATAGGCAGGGGGCGCTCTATAGGCAGGGGGCTCTCTATAGGGAGGGGGCACTCTATAGGGAGGGGGCGCTCTATAGGCAGGGGGCGCTCTATAGGGAGGGGGCTCTCTATAGGGAGGGGGCGCTCTATAGGGAGGGGGTGCTCTATAGGCAGGGGGGCGCTCTATAGGGAGGGGCGCTCTATAGGCAGGGGGCGCTCTATAGGGAGTGGGCGCTCTATAGGGAGGGGGCGCTCTATAGGGAGGGGCGCTCTATAGGCAGGGGGCGCTCTATAGGGAGGGGGCGCTCTATAGGCAGGGGGGCGCTCTATAGGGAGGGGGCGCTCTATAGGCAGGGGGCGCTCTATAGGGAGGGTGTGCTCTATAGGCAGGGGGCACTCTATAGGGAGGGGGCGCTCTATAGGGAGGGGGCGCTCTATAGGCAGGGAGCGCTCTATAGGGAGGGGGCTCTCTATAGGCAGGGAGCGCTCTATAGGGAGGGGGCGCTCTATAGGCAGGGAGCGCTCTATAGGGAGGGGGCGCTCTATAGGGAGGGGGCTCTCTATAGGGAGGGGGCGCTCTATAGGCAGGGAGCGCTCTATAGGGAGGGGGCGCTCTATAGGGAGGGGGCGCTCTATAGGGAGGGGGCGCTCTATAGGGAGGGGGCTCTCTATAGGGAGGGGGCTCTCTATAGGGAGGGGGCTCTCTATAGGGAGGGGGCGCTCTATAGGGAGGGGGCGCTCTATAGGGAGGGGCGCTCTATAGGCAGGGAGCGCTCTATAGGGAGGGGGCGCTCTATAGGGAGGGGGCGCTCTATAGGCAGGGGGCGCTCTATAGGGAGGGGGGCTCTCTATAGGGAGGGGGCGCTCTATAGGCAGGGGGCGCTCTGTAGGCAGGGGGCGCTCTATAGGCAGGGGGGCTCTCTATAGGCAGGGGGCTCTCTATAGGGAGGGGGGCTCTCTATAGGGAGGGGGCGCTCTATAGGCAGGGGGCGCTCTATAGGCAGGGGGGCGCTCTATAGGCAGGGGGCGCTCTATAGGTAGGGGGCTCTCTATAGGCAGGGGGCTCTCTATAGGGAGGGGGCGCTCTATAGGGAGGGGGCGCTCTATAGGGAGGGGGCTCTCTATAGGCAGGGGGCGCTCTATAGGGAGGGGGCGCTCTATAGGCAGGGGGCTCTCTATAGGGAGGGGGGCTCTCTATAGGGAGGGGGCTCTCTATAGGCAGGGGGCTCTCTATAGGGAGGGGGCTCTCTATAGGGAGGGGGCGCTCTATAGGGAGGGGGCTCTCTATAGGGAGGGGGCTCTCTATAGGCAGGGGGGCGCTCTATAGGCAGGGGGGCTCTCTATAGGGAGGGGGCGCTCTATAGGCAGGGGGGCTCTCTATAGGGAGGGGGCGCTCTTTAGGGAGGGGGCGCTCTATAGGGAGGGGGCGCTCTATAGGGAGGGGGCTCTCTATAGGGAGGGGGCTCTCTATAGGGAGGGGGCTCTCTATAGGGAGGGGGCGCTCTATAGGGAGGGGGCGCTCTATAGGGAGGGGGCTCTCTATAGGGAGGGGGCTCTCTATAGGCAGGGGGGCTCTCTATAGGGAGGGGGCGCTCTATAGGGAGGGGGCTCTCTATAGGCAGGGGGGCTCTCTATAGGGAGGGGGCGCTCTATAGGGAGGGGGCGCTCTATAGGGAGGGGGCTCTCTATAGGGAGGGGGCGCTCTATAGGGAGGGGGCGCTCTATAGGGAGGGGGCTCTCTATAGGGAGGGGGCGCTCTATAGGCAGGGAGCGCTCTATAGGCAGGGGGGCTCTCTATAGGGAGGGGGCGCTCTATAGGGAGGGGGCGCTCTATAGGGAGGGGGCTCTCTATAGGGAGGGGGCTCTCTATAGGGAGGGGGCTCTCTATAGGCAGGGGGGCTCTCTATAGGGAGGGGGCGCTCTATAGGGAGGGGGCGCTCTATCGGGAGGGGGCTCTCTATAGGGAGGGGGCGCTCTATAGGGAGGGGGCGCTCTATAGGGAGGGGGCTCTCTATAGGGAGGGGGCGCTCTATAGGGAGGGGGCGCTCTATAGGGAGGGGGCTCTCTATAGGGAGGGGGCTCTCTATAGGGAGGGGGCTCTCTATAGGCAGGGGGGCTCTCTATAGGGAGGGGGCGCTCTATAGGGAGGGGGCGCTCTATCGGGAGGGGGCTCTCTATAGGGAGGGGGCGCTCTATAGGGAGGGGGCGCTCTATAGGGAGGGGGCTCTCTATAGGGAGGGGGCGCTCTATAGGGAGGGGGCGCTCTATAGGGAGGGGGCTCTCTATAGGGAGGGGGCGCTCTATAGGGAGGGGGCGCTCTATAGGGAGGGGGCGCTCTATAGGGAGGGGGCGCTCTATAGGGAGGGGGCGCTCTATAGGGAGGGGGCTCTCTATAGGGAGGGGGCGCTCTATAGGGAGGGGGGCTCTCTATAGGGAGGGGGCGCTCTATAGGGAGGGGGCGCTCTATAGGGAGGGGGCTCTCTATAGGGAGGGGGCGCTCTATAGGGAGGGAGCGCTCTATAGGGAGGGGGCGCTCTATAGGCATGGGGGCTCTCTATAGGGAGGGGGCACTCTATAGGCAGGGGGGCTCTCTATAGGGAGGGGGCTCTCTATAGGGAGGGGGCGCTCTATAGGGAGGGGGCGCTCTATAGGGAGGGGGCGCTCTATAGGGTGGGGGCGCTCTATAGGGAGGGGGCGCTCTATAGGCAGGGAGCGCTCTATAGGGAGGGGGGCTCTCTATAGGGAGGGGGCGCTCTATAGGGAGGGGGCGCTCTATAGGGTGGGGGCGCTCTATAGGGTGGGGGCGCTCTATAGGGAGGGGGCGCTCTATAGGGAGGGGGCGCTCTATAGGCAGGGAGCGCTCTATAGGGAGGGGGGCTCTCTATAGGGAGGGGGCGCTCTATAGGCAGGGGGGCTCTCTATAGGGAGGGGGCGCTCTATAGGCAGGGGGCGCTCTATAGGGAGTGGGCGCTCTATAGGGAGGGTGTGCTCTATAGGCAGGGGGGCGCTCTATAGGGAGGGGGCGCTCTATAGGGAGGGGGCGCTCTATAGGGAGGGTGTGCTCTATAGGCAGGGGGCACTCTATAGGGAGGGGGCGCTCTATAGGCAGGGAGCGCTCTATAGGGAGGGGGCTCTCTATAGGCATGGAGCGCTCTATAGGGAGGGGGCGCTCTATAGGCAGGGAGCGCTCTATAGGGAGGGGGCGCTCTATAGGGAGGGGGCTCTCTATAGGGAGGGGGCGCTCTATAGGCAGGGAGCGCTCTATAGGGAGGGGGGCTCTCTATAGGGAGGGGGCGCTCTATAGGCAGGGGGGCTCTCTATAGGGAGGGGGCGCTCTATAGGCAGGGGGCGCTCTATAGGGAGTGGGCGCTCTATAGGGAGGGTGTGCTCTATAGGCAGGGGGGCGCTCTATAGGGAGGGGGCGCTCTATAGGCAGGGGGCGCTCTATAGGGAGGGTGTGCTCTATAGGCAGGGGGCACTCTATAGGGAGGGGGCGCTCTATAGGGAGGGGGCGCTCTATAGGCAGGGAGCGCTCTATAGGGAGGGGGCTCTCTATAGGCATGGAGCGCTCTATAGGGAGGGGGCGCTCTATAGGCAGGGAGCGCTCTATAGGGAGGGGGCGCTCTATAGGGAGGGGGCTCTCTATAGGGAGGGGGCGCTCTATAGGCAGGGAGCGCTCTATAGGGAGGGGGCGCTCTATAGGGAGGGGGCGCTCTATAGGGAGGGGGCGCTCTATAGGGAGGGGGCGCTCTATAGGGAGGGGGCGCTCTATAGGGAGGGGGGCTCTCTATAGGGAGGGGGGCTCTCTATAGGGAGGGGGCGCTCTATAGGCAGGGAGCGCTCTATAGGCAGGGAGCGCTCTATAGGCAGGGAGCGCTCTATAGGGAGGGGGCTCTCTATAGGGAGGGGGCTCTCTATAGGCAGGGGGGCTCTCTATAGGGAGGGGGCGCTCTATAGGGAGGGGGCGCTCTATAGGGAGGGGGCGCTCTATAGGCAGGGGGCGCTCTGTAGGCAGGGGGCGCTCTATAGGGAGGGGGGCTCTCTATAGGGAGGGGGCGCTCTATAGGGAGGGGGCGCTCTATAGGGAGGGGGCGCTCTCTATAGGCAGGGAGCGCTCTATAGGGAGGGGGCGCTCTATAGGCAGGGGGCGCTCTATAGGGAGGGGGCGCTCTATAGGGAGGGGGCTCTCTATAGGGAGGGGGCTCTCTATAGGGAGGGGGCTCTCTATAGGGAGGGGGCGCTCTATAGGGAGGGGGCGCTCTATAGGGAGGGGCGCTCTATAGGCAGGGAGCGCTCTATAGGGAGGGGGCGCTCTATAGGGAGGGGGCGCTCTATAGGCAGGGGGCGCTCTATAGGGAGGGGGCGCTCTATAGGGAGGGGGGCTCTCTATAGGGAGGGGGCGCTCTATAGGGAGGGGGCGCTCTATAGGCAGGGGGCGCTCTGTAGGCAGGGGGCGCTCTATAGGCAGGGGGGCTCTCTATAGGCAGGGGGCTCTCTATAGGGAGGGGGGCTCTCTATAGGGAGGGGGCGCTCTATAGGCAGGGGGCGCTCTATAGGCAGGGGGGCGCTCTATAGGCAGGGGGCGCTCTATAGGGAGGGGGCTCTCTATAGGCAGGGGGCTCTCTATAGGCAGGGGGCGCTCTATAGGGAGGGGGGCGCTCTATAGGGAGGGGGCTCTCTATAGGGAGGGGGCGCTCTATAGGCAGGGAGCGCTCTATAGGGAGGGGGCGCTCTATAGGCATGGGGGCTCTCTATAGGGAGGGGGCACTCTATAGGCAGGGGGGCTCTCTATAGGGAGGGGGCTCTCTATAGGGAGGGGGCTCTCTATAGGGAGGGGGCGCTCTATAGGGAGGGGGCGCTCTATAGGGAGGGGGCGCTCTATAGGCAGGGGGCGCTCTATAGGGTGGGGGCGCTCTATAGGGAGGGGGCGCTCTATAGGCAGGGAGCGCTCTATAGGGAGGGGGGCTCTCTATAGGGAGGGGGCGCTCTATAGGCAGGGGGGCTCTCTATAGGGAGGGGGCGCTCTATAGGCAGGGGGGCTCTCTATAGGGAGGGGGCGCTCTATAGGCAGGGGGGCTCTCTATAGGCATGGGGGCTCTCTATAGGGAGGGGGCTCTCTATAGGGAGGGGGCGCTCTATAGGCAGGGGGCGCTCTATAGGGAGGGGGCGCTCTATAGGCAGGGGGCGCTCTATAGGGAGGGGGCTCTCTATAGGGAGGGGGCGCTCTATAGGCAGGGGGCGCTCTATAGGCAGGGGGCGCTCTATAGGGAGGGGGCGCTCTATAGGGAGGGGGCGCTCTATAGGGAGGGGGCTCTCTATAGGGAGGGGGCGCTCTATAGGGAGGGGGCGCTCTATAGGGAGGGGGCGCTCTATAGGGAGGGGGCGCTCTATAGGGAGGGGGCTCTCTATAGGCAGGGGGCGCTCTATAGGCAGGGGGCACTCTATAGGCAGGGGTCGCTCTATAGGGAGGGGGAGCTCTATAGGGAGGGGCGCTCTATAGGGAGGGGCGCTCTATAGGGAGGGGGCGCTCTATAGGGAGGGGGCGCTCTATAGGGAGGGGGCGCTCTATAGGGAGGGGGCGCTCTATAGGGAGGGGGCGCTCTATAGGGAGGGGGCGCTCTATAGGGAGGGGGCGCTCTATAGGGAGGGGGCGCTCTATAGGCAGGGGGCGCTCTATAGGCAGGGGGCGCTCTATAGGCAGGGGGCGCTCTATAGGGAGGGGGAGCTCTATAGGGAGGGGGCGCTCTATAGGGAGGGGGCGCTCTATAGGGAGGGGGCGCTCTATAGGGAGGGGGCGCTCTATAGGGAGGGGGCTCTCTATAGGCAGGGGGCGCTCTATAGGCAGGGGGCACTCTATAGGCAGGGGGCACTCTATAGGGAGGGGGAGCTCTATAGGGAGGGGGCTCACCTCTGCATGGGACCCTATGGGACGGTTTGGCAGACACACAACCTGCTGGGATAGAAGACGAGGTGCGCTGGGGGAGGGGGTTTCCTATAAGGGGTGCGCAGAGGTGTGTAGTATCTTCACTATATGGGGGTAAAATAGTCACTGAGGTCGGGGCCCCTTATAGGAAATCTCCCATGAAAATCCATCCTGATGAACCCCGGACGTTACCCATAGATCGGGGACTGTGGAAATCGTGTTATATTTCTTATCCATGGCCTCCTTCCTTCCCAAATCAACTTTTATAATTATGCTAATGAGCCTGAAAGGCTTCCTGTGCCAGTTTCTAGAGCCCTGAAGATTCACAAGCTGTTACACTGCTTGTGGGGGGAGTGCTTCTTGCTCAGTGTAACTGCCAGTGAATCTGCAGCTGGGGGGCTGATCCTCAGGACCCGTGTGACCTCTGAGGTCCTGGGATCGCCCGCTCGCCGTGCTCAGCATTAATGACTGTTTATTGCTTATTTACTAAGCAGAGACGTCTCCGGTACAGAGTGACCCCAGCGCGGCCATAAGGGGAGATAAGCCGCTGCCAGATGAGCTCCAGGGCCCCCCACATGGCTGAGGGATCCCCTCTATTCTGGTGTAACAATCCCTCAGTGTTTCCATTCACTGACAGCAGCGGAGGTTGTGCTGGAGAGATGTTTTGGCCTCTGTAATCTCAGGATTAGCGACCTGATAAGCTTTCGGGAATGAAGTGGATTAGGGTGGACACTGCGAATATTACAGGGAGGTGCACCCCGCCTTCCCCCCGTGCGCCCCACATCACAGACACCGGGGGAAATGCCATTAGATTTCCCAAATTTATGTAATATGCGCCAAAAAAGGACAAAACCTGAGGGGACATGGAGGCTGCTTCATTCCCTGACTGCAAGCAGAGGTCCTGAACATGGCAGAGGGAATATATTGGCTGCTTCATTCCCTGTCTGCAAGCAGAGGTCCTGAACATGGCAGAGGGCACATGGAGGCTGCTTCATTCCCTGACTGCAAGCAGAGGTCCTGAACATGGCAGAGGGCCCATGGTGGCTGCTATATTCCCTGACTGCAAGCAGAGGTCCTGAACATGGCAGAGGGCCCATGGTGGCTGCTATATTCCCTGACTGCAAGCACAGGTCCTGAACATGGCAGAGGGCATATATTGGCTGCTTCATTCCCTGTGTGCAAGCAGAGGTCCTGAACATGGCAGAGGGAATATATTGGCTGCTTCATTCCCTGTCTGCAAGCAGAGGTCCTGAACATGGCAGAGGGAATATATTGGCTGCTTCATTCCCTGTCTGCAAGCAGAGGTCCTGAACATGGCAGAAGGAATATATTGGCTGCTTCATTCCCTGTCTGCAAGCAGAGGTCCTGAACATGGCAGAGGGAATATATTGGCTGCTTCATTCCCTGTCTGCAAGCAGAGGTCCTGAACATGGCAGAGGGAATATATTGGCTGCTTCATTCCCTGTCTGCAAGCAGAGGTCCTGAACATGGCAGAGGGGCCCGGCAGAGCAGGTGACAGGAGGCGGCGTCCTGCGGCTTGTCCCGGATCAGTCCTGATTCCTCCGTCATCTCATTGTGTTTAATCGTCAACACTGAAGCCCAAAACGTCCTGTAACGTCGGCCAAGGACAGAGGGCGCAGGGGTCACGGGGTTCATGGACTGCTGCAACTGGAGCAAACCCTCAGCTCAATGCAGACATGCTGGGAGTTGTAGTGGGGGACAGGGTGGTCTGACCACTAGGTGGTGCTCTGGTACCTGAGGCTGGCACAGTGGGCACATGCAGGGGGCTTCTAGGCTAAATTACCCCTCCCCCCCCCCCCCCCCCCGCAGCCCCGATCTACAACAGTAACCGTGACCCCCGCAGCCCCCGATCCACAACAGTAACCGTGACCCCCGCAGCCCCCGATCCACAACAGTAACCGTGACCCCCGCAGCCCCCGATCCACAACAGTAACCGTGACCCCCGCAGCCCCCCATCCACAACAGTAACCGTGACCCCCGCAGCCCCCCATCCACAACAGTAACCGTGACCCCCTGCAGCCCCCCATCCACAACAGTAACCGTGACCCCCGCAGCCCCCGATCCACAACAGTAATCGTGACCCCCGCAGCCCCCCATCCACAACAGTAATCGTGACCCCCGCAGCCCCTGATCCACAACAGTAACCGTAACCCCCGCAGCCCCCGATCCACAACAGTAACCGTGACCCCCGCAGCCCCGATCCACAACAGTAACCGTGACCCACGCAGCCCCCCATCCACAACAGTAACCGTGACCCCCGCAGCCCCCGATCCACAACAGTAACCGTGACCCCCGCAGCCCCCGATCCACAACAGTAACCGTGACCCCCGCAGCCCCGATCCACAACAGTAACCGTGACCCCCGCAGCCCCCGATCCACAACAGTAACCGTGACCCCCGCAGCCCCCGATCCACAACAGTAACGGTGACCCCCGCAGCCCCCGATCCACAACAGTAACCTTGACCCCCGCAGCCCCCGATCCACAACAGTAACCGTGACCCCCGCAGCCCCCGATCCACAACAGTAACCGTGACCCCCGCAGCCCCCGATCCACAACAGTAACCGTGACCCCCGCAGCCCCCGATCCACAACAGTAACCGTGACCCCCGCAGCCCCCGATCCACAACAGTAACCGTGACCCCCGCAGCCCCCGATCCACAACAGTAACCGTGACCCCCGCAGCCCCCCATCCACAACAGTAACCGTGACCCCCGCAGCCCCCCATCCACAACAGTAACCGTGACCCCCGCAGCCCCCCATCCACAACAGTAACCGTGACCCCCGCAGCCCCCCATCCACAACAGTAACCGTGACCCCCGCAGCCCCCCATCCACAACAGTAACCGTGACCCCCGCAGCCCCCCATCCACAACAGTAACCGTGACCCCCGCAGCCCCGATCCACAACAGTAACCGTGACCCCCGATCCACAACAGTAACCGTGACCCCCGCAGCCCCCCATCCACAACAGTAACCGTGACCCCCGCAGCCCCCCATCCACAACAGTAACCGTGACCCCTGCAGTCCTGATCCACAATAGTAACCTTGACCCCCGCAGCCCCCGATCCACAACAGTAACCGTGACCCCCGCAGCCCCCCATCCACAACAGTAACCGTGACCCCCGCAGCCCCCGATCCACAACAGTAACCGTGACCCCCGCAGCCCCCGATCCACAACAGTAACCGTGACCTCCGCAGCCCCGATCCACAACAGTAACCGTGACCCACGCAGCCCCCCATCCACAACAGTAACCGTGACCCCCGCAGCCCCCGATCCACAACAGTAATCGTGACCCCCGCAGCCCCCGATCCACAACAGTAACCGTGACCCCCGCAGCCCCCGATCCACAACAGTAACCGTGACCCCCGCAGCCCCCGATCCACAACAGTAACCGTGACCCCCGCAGCCCCCGATCCACAACAGTAACCGTGACCCCCGCAGCCCCGATCCACAACAGTAACCGTGACCCCCGCAGCCCCCCATCCACAACAGTAACCGTGACCCCCGCAGCCCCCCATCCACAACAGTAACCGTGACCCCCGCAGCCCCTGATCCACAACAGTAACCGTGACCCCCGCAGCCCCGATCCACAACAGTAACCGTGACCCCCGCAGCCCCCCATCCACAACAGTAACCGTGGCCCCCGATCCACAACAGTAACCGTGACCCCTGCAGCCCCCGATCCACAACAGTAACCGTGACCCCGCAGCCCCCGATCCACAACAGTAACCGTGACCCCCGCAGCCCCCGATCCACAACAGTAACCGTGACCCCCGCAGCCCCCCATCCACAACAGTAACCGTGACCCCCGCAGCCCCCATCCACAACAGTAACCGTGACCCCCGCAGCCCCCGATCCACAACAGTAACCGTGACCCCCGCAGCCCCCGATCCACAACAGTAACCGTGACCCCCGCAGCCCCCGATCCACAACAGTAACCGTGACCCCCGCAGCCCCCGATCCACAACAGTAACCGTGACCCCCGCAGCCCCCGATCCACAACAGTAACCGTGACCCCCGCAGCCCCCGATCCACAACAGTAACCGTGACCCCCGCAGCCCCCGATCCACAACAGTAACCGTGACCCCCGCAGCCCCCTGATGTACAACAGTAACCGTGACCCCCGCAGCCCCCATCCACAACAGTAACCGTGACCCCCGCAGCCCCCGATCCACAACAGTAACCGTGACCCCCGCAGCCCCGATCCACAACAGTAACCGTGACCCCCGCAGCCCCCGATCCACAACAGTAACCGTGACCCACGCAGCCCCCCATCCACAACAGTAACCGTGACCCCCGCAGCCCCCGATCCACAACAGTAACCGTGACCCCCGCAGCCCCCGATCCACAACAGTAACCGTGACCCCTGCAGCCCCCGATCCACAACAGTAACCGTGACCCACGCAGCCCCCCATCCACAACAGTAACCGTGACCCCTGCAGCCCCCGATCCACAACAGTAACCGTGACCCACGCAGCCCCCCATCCACAACAGTAACCGTGACCCCCGCAGCCCCGATCCACAACAGTAACCGTGACCCCCGCAGCCCCCGATCCACAACAGTAACCGTGACCCCCGCAGCCCCCGATCCACAACAGTAACCGTGACCCCTGCAGCCCCGATCCACAACAGTAACCGTGACCCCGCAGCCCCCGATCCACAACAGTAACCGTGACCCCCGCAGCCCCCGATCCACAACAGTAACCGTGACCCCCGCAGCCCCCCATCCACAACAGTAACCGTGACCCCCGCAGCCCCCATCCACAACAGTAACCGTGACCCCCGCAGCCCCCGATCCACAACAGTAACCGTGACCCCCGCAGCCCCCGATCCACAACAGTAACCGTGACCCCCGCAGCCCCCGATCCACAACAGTAACCGTGACCCCCGCAGCCCCCGATCCACAACAGTAACCGTGACCCCGCAGCCCCCGATCCACAACAGTAACCGTGACCCCCGCAGCCCCCGATCCACAACAGTAACCGTGACCCCCGCAGCCCCCTGATGTACAACAGTAACCGTGACCCCCGCAGCCCCCATCCACAACAGTAACCGTGACCCCCGCAGCCCCCGATCCACAACAGTAACCGTGACCCCCGCAGCCCCGATCCACAACAGTAACCGTGACCCCCGCAGCCCCCGATCCACAACAGTAACCGTGACCCACGCAGCCCCCCATCCACAACAGTAACCGTGACCCCCGCAGCCCCCGATCCACAACAGTAACCGTGACCCCCGCAGCCCCCGATCCACAACAGTAACCGTGACCCCTGCAGCCCCCGATCCACAACAGTAACCGTGACCCACGCAGCCCCCCATCCACAACAGTAACCGTGACCCCTGCAGCCCCCGATCCACAACAGTAACCGTGACCCACGCAGCCCCCCATCCACAACAGTAACCGTGACCCCCGCAGCCCCCCATCCACAACAGTAACCGTGACCCCCGCAGCCCCCCATCCACAACAGTAACCGTGACCCCCGCAGCCCCCCATCCACAACAGTAACCGTGACCCCCGCAGCCCCCGATCTACAACAGTAACCGTGACCC
The DNA here is from genome assembly GCF_040894005.1 of Engystomops pustulosus. Taxonomy (NCBI): domain Eukaryota; kingdom Metazoa; phylum Chordata; class Amphibia; order Anura; family Leptodactylidae; genus Engystomops; species Engystomops pustulosus. The sequence continues at coordinate 767,368 of NC_092420.1, forward strand.
CCGCAGCCCCCGATCCACAACAGTAACCGTGACCCCTGCAGCCCCGATCCACAACAGTAACCGTGACCCCCGCAGCCCCCGATCCACAACAGTAACCGTGACCCCCGCAGCCCCCCGTTCCGCAGGTTATCACAGATGATTTTCCCGCTGTTAATGTAAATCACGTCTCATGAAGCCACAAGTAATCAGACGGCGGAGCCCGGATAATCGGACACAGGAGGGGAGCCGGTTCCTACAGGCTGTGGCCCCCACCAGGTGGTGCTCCGGGGCCCCTGTACTGTCCCTGTGACCCCGTGACCTCCGCCCTGACACATGACACGGCTCCGCACACAATGCCGCAGGGTTAATACTAAACTTTAACGGTCAAACAATAAAGCGAACAAGAACAGACGCTGCACGCAGCCACCTGATTGGTCCAGATGAGGGAGAGACGTCACATGACCAGAGACTGAAACCATGAGAAAGACGAACAAGAACATAAAAGAAAAAGCTGTAAAAGTGACAATAACAAGAAAGCACAAAACTCCAACTTTATTAGTCTCCTCTCATAGGAAAGGTCATGGCTGAGCGGATCCCACACCTGGAGCGGGGCCCAACACCTCCCTCCACTTCTCTACTGCCCCACCTGGAGGGGCCCAACACCTCCCTCCACTTCTCTACTGTCCCCCCTGGAGGGCAGGATCATAGAGAGTATGAACACTGCAGCACAGAGCACAGCAGTGTGAGGACATATACACCACACATAAATACATCTCACTCCATCACCTAACGATTGCACAGAGCACAGCAGTGTGAGGACATATACACCACACATAAATATCTCTCACTCCATCACCTAACGATTGCACACAGCACAGCAGTGTGAGGACATATACACCACACATAAATACATCTCACTCCATCACCTAACGATTGCACAGAGCACAGCAGTGTGAGGACATATAAACCACACATAAATATCTCTCACTCCATCACCTAACGATTGCACAGAGCACAGCAGTGTGAGGACATATAAACCACACATAAATATCTCTCACTCCATCACCTAACGATTGCACAGAGCACAGCAGTGTGAGGACATATAAACCACACATAAATATCTCTCACTCCATCACCTAACGATTGCACAGAGCACAGCAGTGTGAGGACATATACACCACACATAAATATCTCTCACTCCATCACCTAACGATTGCACACAGCACAGCAGTGTGAGGACATATACACCGCACATAAATATATCTCACTCCATCACCTAACGATTGCACAGAGCACAGCAGTGTGAGGACATATACACCACACATAAATATCTCTCACTCCATCACCTAACGATTGCACACAGCACAGCAGTGTGAGGACATATACACCACACATAAATATCTCTCACTCCATCACCTAACGATTGCACAGAGCACAGCAGTGTGAGGACATATACACCACACATAAATATCTCTCACTCCATCACCTAACGATTGCACAGAACACAGCAGTGTGAGGACATATAAACCACACATAAATACATCTCACTCCATCACCTAACGATTGCACAGAGCACAGCAGTGTGAGGACATATAAACCACACATAAATACATCTCACTCCATCACCTAACGATTGCACAGAACACAGCAGTGTGAGGACATATAAACCACACATAAATACATCTCACTCCATCACCTAACGATTGCACAGAGCACAGCAGTGTGAGGACATATACACCACACATAAATACATCTCACTCCATCACCTAACGATTGCACAGAGCACAGCAGTGTGAGGACATATAAACCACACATAAATACATCTCACTCCATCACCTAACGATTGCACAGAGCACAGCAGTGTGAGGACATATAAACCACACATAAATATCTCTCACTCCATCACCTAACGATTGCACAGAGCACAGCAGTGTGAGGACATATAAACCACACATAAATACATCTCACTCCATCACCTAACGATTGCACGGAGCACAGCAGTGTGAGGACATATACACCACACATAAATACATCTCACTCCATCACCTAACGATTGCACAGAGCACAGCAGTGTGAGGACATATACACCACACATAAATATCTCTCACTCCATCACCTAACGATTGCACAGAGCACAGCAGTGTGAGGACATATAAACCACACATAAATATCTCTCACTCCATCACCTAACGATTGCACAGAGCACAGCAGTGTGAGGACATATAAACCACACATAAATACATCTCACTCCATCACCTAACGATTGCACGGAGCACAGCAGTGTGAGGACATATACACCACACATAAATACATCTCACTCCATCACCTAACGATTGCACAGAGCACAGCAGTGTGAGGACATATACACCACACATAAATACATCTCACTCCATCACCTAACGATTGCACAGAGCACAGCAGTGTGAGGACATATAAACCACACATAAATACATCTCACTCCATCACCTAACGATTGCACAGAGCACAGCAGTGTGAGGACATATACACCACACATAAATACATCTCACTCCATCACCTAACGATTGCACAGAGCACAGCAGTGTGAGGACATATACACCACACATAAATATCTCACTCTATCACCTAACGATTGCACAGAGCACAGCAGTGTGAGGACATATACACCACACATAAATATCTCACTCCATCACCTAACGATTGCATACAGCACAGCAGTGTGAGGACATATAAACCACACATAAATATCTCTCACTCCATCACCTAACGATTGCACAGAGCACAGCAGTGTGAGGACATATAAACCACACATAAATATCTCTCACTCCATCACCTAACGATTGCACAGAGCACAGCAGTGTGAGGACATATAAACCACACATAAATACATCTCACTCCATCACCTAACGATTGCACAGAGCACAGCAGTGTGAGGACATATACACCACACATAAATACATCTCACTCCATCACCTAACGATTGCACAGAGCACAGCAGTGTGAGGACATATAAACCACACATAAATATCTCACTCCATCACCTAACGATTGCACAGAGCACAGCAGTGTGAGGACATATACACCACACATAAATATCTCACTCCATCACCTAACGATTGCACAGAGCACAGCAGTGTGAGCACATATAAACCACACATAAATACATCTCACTCCGTCACCTAACGATTGCACAGAGCACAGCAGTGTGAGGACATATACACCACACATAAATACATCTCACTCCATCACCTAACGATTGCACAGAGCACAGCAGTGTGAGGACATATAAACCACACATAAATATCTCACTCCATCACCTAACGATTGCACAGAGCACAGCAGTGTGAGGACATATAAACCACACATAAATACATCTCACTCCGTCACCTAACGATTGCACAGAGCACAGCAGTGTGAGGACATATACACCACACATAAATACATCTCACTCCATCACCTAATGATTGCACAGAGCACAGCAGTGTGAGGACATATACACCACACATAAATACATCTCACTCCATCACCTAACGATTGCACAGAGCACAGCAGTGTGAGGACATATACACCACACATAAATACATCTCACTCCATCACCTAACGATTGCACAGAGCACAGCAGTGTGAGGACATATAAACCACACATAAATATCTCACTCCATCACCTAACGATTGCACAGAGCACAGCAGTGTGAGGACATATAAACCACACATAAATACATCTCACTCTGTCACCTAACGATTGCACAGAGCACAGCAGTGTGAGGACATATAAACCGCACATAAATACATCTCACTCCATCACCTAACGATTGCACAGAGCACAGCAGTGTGAGGACATATAAACCACACATAAATACATCTCACTCTGTCACCTAACGATTGCACAGAGCACAGCAGTGTGAGGACATATAAACCGCACATAAATACATCTCACTCCATCACCTAACGATTGCACAGAGCACAGCAGTGTGAGGACATATACACCACACATAAATACATCTCACTCCATCACCTAACGATTGCACAGAGCACAGCAGTGTGAGGACATATACACCACACATAAATACATCTCACTCCATCACCTAACGATTGCACAGAGCACAGCAGTGTGAGGACATATAAACCACACATAAATACATCTCACTCCATCACCTAACGATTGCACAGAGCACAGCAGTGTGAGGACATATAAACCACACATAAATACATCTCACTCTGTCACCTAACGATTGCACAGAGCACAGCAGTGTGAGGACATATAAACCACACATAAATATCTCTCACTCCATCACCTATCGATTGCACAGAGCACAGCAGTGTGAGGACATATAAACCACACATAAATATCTCACTCCATCACCTAACGATTGCACAGAGCACAGCAGTGTGAGGACATATACACCACACATAAATACATCTCACTCCATCACCTAACGATTGCACAGAGCACAGCAGTGTGAGGACATATACACCACACATAAATACATCTCACTCCATCACCTAACGATTGCACAGAGCACAGCAGTGTGAGGACATATAAACCGCACATAAATATCTCACTCCGTCACCTAACGATTGCACAGAGCACAGCAGTGTGAGGACATATAAACCAAACATAAATATATCTCACTCCGTCACCTAACGATTGCACAGAGCACAGCAGTGTGAGGACATATAAACCACACATAAATATCTCTCACTCCATCACCTAACGATTGCACAGAGCACAGCAGTGTGAGGACATATAAACCACACATAAATATCTCTCACTCCATCACCTAACGATTGCACAGAGCACAGCAGTGTGAGGACATATACACCACACATAAATATCTCTCACTCCATCACCTAACGATTGCACAGAGCACAGCAGTGTGAGGACATATAAACCACACATAAATATCTCTCACTCCATCAACTAACGATTGCACAGAGCACAGCAGTGTGAGGACATATAAACCACACATAAATATCTCTCACTCCATCACCTAACGATTGCACAGAGCACAGCAGTGTGAGGACATATAAACCACACATAAATATCTCTCACTCCATCAACTAACGATTGCACAGAACACAGCAGTGTGAGGACATATACACCACACATAAATATATCTCACTCCATCACCTAACGATTGCACAGAGCACAGCAGTGTGAGGACATATAAACCACACATAAATACATCTCACTCCATCACCTAACGATTGCACAGAGCACAGCAGTGTGAGGACATATAAACCACACATAAATATATCTCACTCCATCACCTAACGATTGCACAGAGCACAGCAGTGTGAGGACATATACACCACACATAAATACATCTCACTCCATCACCTAACGATTGCACAGAGCACAGCAGTGTGAGGACATATAAACCACACATAAATATCTCTCACTCCATCACCTAACGATTGCACAGAGCACAGCAGTGTGAGGACATATACACCACACATAAATACATCTCACTCCATCACCTAACGATTGCACAGAGCACAGCAGTGTGAGGACATATACACCACACATAAATACATCTCACTCCATCACCTAACGATTGCACAGAGCACAGCAGTGTGAGGACATATAAACCACACATAAATATCTCTCACTCCATCACCTAACGATTGCACAGAGCACAGCAGTGTGAGGACATATAAACCGCACATAAATACATCTCACTCCATCACCTAACGATTGCACAGAGCACAGCAGTGTGAGGACATATACACCACACATAAATACATCTCACTCCATCACCTAACGATTGCACAGAGCACAGCAGTGTGAGGACATATACACCACACATAAATACATCTCACTCCATCACCTAACGATTGCACAGAGCACAGCAGTGTGAGGACATATAAACCACACATAAATATCTCACTCCATCACCTAACGATTGCACAGAGCACAGCAGTGTGAGGACATATAAACCACACATAAATATCTCACTCCATCACCTAACGATTGCACAGAGCACAGCAGTGTGAGGACATATACACCACACATAAATATATCTCACTCCATCACCTAACGATTGCACAGAGCACAGCAGTGTGAGGACATATACACCACACATAAATACATCTCACTCCATCACCTAACGATTGCACAGAGCACAGCAGTGTGAGGACATATACACCACACATAAATATCTCACTCCATCACCTAACGATTGCACAGAGCACAGCAGTGTGAGGACATATAAACCACACATAAATACATCTCACTCCATCACCTAACGATTGCACAGAGCACAGCAGTGTGAGGACATATACACCACACATAAATATCTCACTCCATCACCTAACGATTGCACAGAGCACAGCAGTGTGAGGACATATAAACCACACATAAATACATCTCACTCCATCACCTAACGATTGCACAGAGCACAGCAGTGTGAGGACATATAAACCACACATAAATACATCTCACTCCATCACCTAACGATTGCACAGAGCACAGCAGTGTGAGGACATATAAACCACACATAAATATCTCTCACTCCATCACCTAACGATTGCACAGAGCACAGCAGTGTGAGGACATATACACCACACATAAATACATCTCACTCCATCACCTAACGATTGCACAGAGCACAGCAGTGTGAGGACATATAAACCACACATAAATACATCTCACTCCATCACCTAACGATTGCACAGAGCACAGCAGTGTGAGGACATATACACCACACATAAATACATCTCACTCCATCACCTAACGATTGCACAGAGCACAGCAGTGTGAGGACATATAAACCACACATAAATATCTCTCACTCCATCACCTAACGATTGCACAGAGCACAGCAGTGTGAGGACATATAAACCACACATAAATATCTCTCACTCCATCACCTAACGATTGCACAGAGCACAGCAGTGTGAGGACATATACACCACACATAAATACATTTCACTCCATCACCTAACGATTGCACAGAGCACAGCAGTGTGAGGACATATAAACCACACATAAATATCTCTCACTCCATCACCTGACGATTGCACAGAGCACAGCAGTGTGAGGACATATAAACCACACATAAATACATCTCACTCCATCACCTAACGATTGCACAGAGCACAGCAGTGTGAGGACATATAAACCACACATAAATATCTCTCACTCCATCACCTAACGATTGCACAGAGCACAGCAGTGTGAGGACATATAAACCACACATAAATACATCTCACTCCATCACCTAACGATTGCATACAGCACAGCAGTGTGAGGACATATAAACCACACATAAATATATCTCACTCCATCACCTAACGATTGCACAGAGCACAGCAGTGTGAGGACATATAAACCACACATAAATACATCTCACTCCATCACCTAACGATTGCACAGAGCACAGCAGTGTGAGGACATATACACCACACATAAATACATCTCACTCCATCACCTAACGATTGCACAGAGCACAGCAGTGTGAGGACATATAAACCACACATAAATACATCTCACTCCATCACCTAACGATTGCACAGAGCACAGCAGTGTGAGGACATATAAACCACACATAAATATCTCACTCCATCACCTAACGATTGCACAGAGCACAGCAGTGTGAGGACATATAAACCACACATAAATACATCTCACTCCATCACCTAACGATTGCACAGAGCACAGCAGTGTGAGGACATATAAACCACACATAAATACATCTCACTCTGTCACCTAACGATTGCACAGAGCACAGCAGTGTGAGGACATATAAACCACACATAAATACATCTCACTCCATCACCTAACGATTGCACAGAGCACAGCAGTGTGAGGACATATAAACCACACATAAATACATCTCACTCTGTCACCTAACGATTGCACAGAGCACAGCAGTGTGAGGACATATACACCACACATAAATACATCTCACTCCATCACCTAACGATTGCACAGAGCACAGCAGTGTGAGGACATATACACCACACATAAATACATCTCACTCCATCACCTAACGATTGCACAGAGCACAGCAGTGTGAGGACATATAAACCACACATAAATACATCTCACTCCATCACCTAACGATTGCACAGAGCACAGCAGTGTGAGGACATATACACCACACATAAATACATCTCACTCCATCACCTAACGATTGCACAGAGCACAGCAGTGTGAGGACATATAAACCACACATAAATACATCTCACTCCATCACCTAACGATTGCACAGAGCACAGCAGTGTGAGGACATATAAACCACACATAAATATCTCACTCCATCACCTAACGATTGCACAGAGCACAGCAGTGTGAGGACATATAAACCACACATAAATACATCTCACTCCATCACCTAACGATTGCACAGAGCACAGCAGTGTGAGGACATATAAACCACACATAAATACATCTCACTCTGTCACCTAACGATTGCACAGAGCACAGCAGTGTGAGGACATATAAACCACACATAAATACATCTCACTCCATCACCTAACGATTGCACAGAGCACAGCAGTGTGAGGACATATAAACCACACATAAATACATCTCACTCTGTCACCTAACGATTGCACAGAGCACAGCAGTGTGAGGACATATACACCACACATAAATACATCTCACTCCATCACCTAACGATTGCACAGAGCACAGCAGTGTGAGGACATATACACCACACATAAATACATCTCACTCCATCACCTAACGATTGCACAGAGCACAGCAGTGTGAGGACATATAAACCACACATAAATACATCTCACTCCATCACCTAACGATTGCACAGAGCACAGCAGTGTGAGGACATATAAACCGCACATAAATACATCTCACTCCATCACCTAACGATTGCACAGAGCACAGCAGTGTGAGGACATATACACCACACATAAATATCTCACTCCATCACCTAACGATTGCACAGAGCACAGCAGTGTGAGGATATATAAACCACACATAAATACATCTCACTCCATCACCTAACGATTGCACAGAGCACAGCAGTGTGAGGACATATACACCACACATAAATACATCTCACTCCATCACCTAACGATTGCACAGAGCACAGCAGTGTGAGGACATATAAACCACACATAAATATCTCACTCCATCACCTATCGATTGCACAGAGCACAGCAGTGTGAGGACATATAAACCACACATAAATACATCTCACTCTGTCACCTAACGATTGCACGGAGCACAGCAGTGTGAGGACATATAAACCACACATAAATATCTCTCACTCCATCACCTAACGATTGCACAGAGCACAGCAGTGTGAGGACATATACACCACACATAAATACATCTCACTCCATCACCTAACGATTGCACAGAGCACAGCAGTGTGAGGACATATACACCACACATAAATACATCTCACTCCATCACCTAACGATTGCACAGAGCACAGCAGTGTGAGGACATATAAACCACACATAAATACATCTCACTCTGTCACCTAACGATTGCACAGAGCACAGCAGTGTGAGGACATATAAACCACACATAAATACATCTCACTCCATCACCTAACGATTGCACAGAGCACAGCAGTGTGAGGACATATAAACCACACATAAATACATCTCACTCCATCACCTAACGATTGCACAGAGCACAGCAGTGTGAGGACATGCCCCTATTGTTTCTATAGGTGTGTATACAGATGTAGGTACATGTACAGTCCCTCTGTTTATAGGTGTAGATGATGTGTATACAGCCCCTGTATATAGGTGTATTTATTGACATTTTATATATAGGTGTAGGTGTGTATACTGCCTATAGGTGAGTCGGTATATACTGTCCCCTCTGTATATAGGTAGGTGTATTTACTGTCCTGTACATCCTTGTAGCTGTATATACAGACCCTCTGTATATAGGTGAGTATACTGCCTCCTGTCTATAGGTGTCACTGTATATACTGTCCCTGTTCTACATCAGTAGATGTAGGTATATAGGTGTGTCTGTCTATATGGTCCCCAATATAGGTGTGGCTGTATGTACTGTCCCCATATATATGTGTGGGTGTATATACTCCCCCTCTGGCTGTAATATACTGTCCCTCTGTTTATATGTGTAGCTGTATATAATGTCCTCCCATATATAGGTAGCTGTATATACTTCCCTCCTGTGTATAGCTGTTGCTGCTTATACTGTCCATATATATATGTGTGTGTATAAACATATATATATATAGTTGTAGCTGTATACACTGTTACTCTGTATGGTATATAGATGTAACCGTATATATACTGTCCCTCTATATATAGTTGTCTCTGTAAATATTGTCCCTCTGTATATAATGTCTATCAGTATAAAGGTGTATCTGTATATAGGTGTAGCTGCATATAGTGTCCCTCTGTATATAGGTGTATATACTGTCCGTCTGTATATAGGTGTAGCTGCATAGTGTCCCTCGGTATATAGGTGTATATACTGTCCATCAGTATATAGGTGTAGCTGCATATAGTGTCCCTCTGTATATAAGTGTATATAATATCTATCAGTATATAGGTGTAGCTGCATATTGTCCCTCTGTATATAGGTGTATATACTGTTCATCAGTATATAGGTGTAGCTGCATATAGTGTCTCTCTGTATATAGGTGTATATACTTTCTATCAGTATATAGGTGTAGCTGCATATAGTGTCCCTCTGTATATGTCCAGCTGTATATAGTGTCACTCTGTATATAGGTGTATATACTGTCCATCAGTATAAAGGTGTATCTGCATATAGTGTCTCTCTGTATATAGGTACATATACAATCCATCAGTATATAGGTGTAGCTGCATATATTGTCCCTCTGTATATAGGTGTACATAATGTCTATCAGTATATAGGTGTAGCTGCATAGTGTCCCTCTGTATATAGGTGTATATAATGTCTATCAGTATATAGGTGTAGCTGCATAGTGTCCCTCTGTATATAGGTGTATATACTGTCCATCAGTATATAGTTGTAGCTGCATAGTGTCCCTCTGTATATAGGTGTATATACTGTCCATCAGTATATAGGTGTAGCTGCATATAGTCTCTCCTTATATAGGTGTATACACTTTCCATCAGTATATAGGTTTAGCTACATATAGTGTCCCTCTGTATATAGGTGTATATACTATCCATCAGTATATAGGTGTAGCTGCATAGTGTCCCTCTGTATATAGGTGTATATAATGTCTATCAGTATGTAGGTGTAGCTGCATATAGTGACCCTCTGTATATAGGTGTATATAATGTCTATCAGTATATAGGTGTAGCTGCATATAGTGTCCCTCTGTATATAGGTGTATACACTATCCATCAGTATATAGATGTAGCTGCATATAGTGTCCCTCTGTATATAGGTGTATATACTATCCATCAGTATATAGGTGTAGCTGCATAGTGTCCCTCTGTATATAGGTGTATATACTATCCATCAGTATATAGGTGTAGCTGCATAGTGTCCCTCTGTATATAGGTGTATATACTATCCATCAGTGTATAGGTGTAGCTGCATAGTGTCCCTCTGTATATAAGTGTATATACTGTCCATCAGTATATAGGTGTAGCTGCATATAGTGTCTCTCTGTATATAGGTGTATATACTGTCCATCAGTATATAGGTGTAGCTGCATATAGTGTCTCTCTGTATATAGGTGTATATACTGTCCATCTGTATATAGGTGTAGCTGCATATAGTGTCCCTCTGTATATAGGTGTATATACTATCCATCAGTATATAGATGTAGCTGCATATAGTGTCCCTCTGTATATAAATGTAGCTGCATTTACTGTCTATATACAACTATTTACATACTATACATTACATACTATACTATACATACATTTACAACTATATATAGTTGTGGCTGTATGTACTGTCCCTGTGCATGAAGTTGTATATACTGTCCCTCTGTACAGTATATAGATATAACTGTATATATTGTCCTTCTGTATATAGATGTAGCTGTATATACTGTCCCTCTGTATATAGAAGGTAGCTGTATATATTGTCCCCTTGTATATAATGGTCATCTGTATATAAATGTAGCTGTATATACTGTTCCTCTGTACAGTATATAGGTGTAGCTGTTTAGATTGTCCCTTTGTACAGTGTATTGATGTTTCTGCATATACTGTCCCTCTATATATTGGTAGCTGTAAATAGTGTATAATTGTAGCTGTATATACTGTCCCTCTGTACAGTATAATGTTGTAGTTGCATATACTATCCCTCTGTATAAAATTGTGGCTGTATACAGTGGCCCTCTGTATACACTGAGGGTGTATATACTGTCCCTCTCTTATAGTATATAGGGGACAGTATATACAGCTACACCTATATGAATTGTAGCTTCATATACTGTCCTCTGTTTATATGTGCACGTATATATACTGTCCTCTGCATATAGGTGTAGGTATATATGCTGTTTACCTGTATATTTGTGTAGGTGTATATACAGCCCCTCTGGATATAGGTGTAGGTGTTTATATTGTCATTTGTGTATATATATATATATATATATATATATATATATATATATATACATAGCTGTATATACTGCCCTGTCTATATAGGTGTAGCTCTATATTCTGCCCCTTTGTACAGTATAAAACTGTAGCTGCATATACTGTACCTCTGTGTATATTTGTACCTGTATATATAGTGTCCCTCTGTATATAGGTGTTGGTGTATATATTGTCCCTCTTGTATATATTTGTAGCTGTATATACCCTGCCTCTGTACAGTATATAGGTGTAGCTGTATAAACTGTTTTTCTGTATATAGTTGTAGCTGTATATACTGTTCCTCTGTATATAGGTGTATGTGTATATACTGTCCCTCTATAAATAGCTGTATATATTGTCCCTCTGTATATATGTGTAGCTGTATATACTGTCTTTCTGTACAACATATACGTGGAGCTGCATATACTGTTAATCTGTATATAGTTGTAGCATTGTATATTGTCCATTTGTATTTAGGTGTAGCTGTATATACTGTCCTTCTGTATATAGATGTAGCTGTATATACTGTCCCTCTGTATATAGATGGAGCTGTATATACTGTCCTTCTGTATATAGATGTAGCTGTATATACTGTCCTTCTGTATATAGATGGAGCTGTATATACTGTCCCTCTGTATATAGATGGAGCTGTATATACTGTCCTTCTGTATATAAATGTAGCTGTATATACTGTCCCTCTGTATATAGATGGAGCTGTATATACTGTCCTTCTGTATATAGATGTAGCTGTATATACTGTCCCTCTGTATATAGATGTAGCTGTATATATGGCTCTGTATATAGGTGTATATGTTGTGTCTCTGTATATGTCCATTTGTATATGGATGGAGCTGTATATACTGTCCCTCTGTATATAGATGGAGCTGTATATATATATGGCTCTGTATATAGGTGTATATGTTGTGTCTCTGTATATGTCCATTTGTATATAGATGGAGCTGTATATACTGTCCCTCTGTATATAGATGTAGCTGTATATATATATGGCTCTGTATATAGGTGTATATGTTGTGGCTCTGTATATGTCCCTCTGTATATAGATGGAGCTGTATATACATAGTTGCTGGGACACAATGTTACAGTGTTTCCCCCTTCCGCACCCTCCGCCCCTTCTCCGGACAGTGGGCGGGGCCAGAAATTATTAACAGCAGGAGCTGGAGCTTTATAGCTGCTGCCCCCAGTGTAAGGATCAGAATCTGAGGGCACTGCCAGGCTAACACACAGGGCACTGCCAGGCTCACACACAGGGCACTGCCAGGATCATATACAGGGCACTGCCAGGCTAACTCACAGGGCACTGCCAGGCTCACACCCAGGGCACTGCCAGGCTAACACACAGGGCACTGCCAGGATCATATACAGGGCACTGCCAGGATCATACACAGGGCACTGCCAGGCTCACACACAGGGCACTGCCAGGCTCACACAGGGCACTGCTAGGCTCCTACATCAGGCGCTCACAGCCTCCTATACCGGATACTGCCAGCTTCCATTCCCTGCTCCTCCGCTCCAGACTCTCCACACACGTGAGTACAGAGCCGGCTGTGCCGGAGCATACTGTCTGCCGTTCATCTTTGCAGGATTCGTATATGATCAGCTGTGCGAACAGTATATGTTCAGCTGTCTGAGGAGTATATGGTCAGCTGTGTGGAGCTACACTGCTAAAAGTACAGAGTATATGATCAGCTGTGCGCAGCTGTACACGGTGTATATGGTCAACTGTATGGAGCTACACTATTAAAGTACAGGGTTTATGATCAGCTTTGCTTACGGTATATACGGTCAGCTGTATGGAGCTACGCTATTTAAGTACAACGTATATGATCAGCTGTGCATATTGTATATTTGATCAAGTGTACATATGGCCAGCTGTGCGGAGAGTATATGGTCAGTTGTATGGAGCTACAATTCTAAAAGTACAAAGTATAATACTTTTAAAGTATGAATACTGTGCGCAGGGTATATGGTCACCTGTGCGCAGGGTATATGGTCGGCTGTTCGCAGGGTGTATGGTCGGCTGTGCGCAGGGTGTATGGTCGGCTGTTCGCAGGGTGTATGGTCGGCTGTGCGCAGGGTGTATGGTCGGCTGTGCGCAGGGTATATGGTCGGCTGTGCGCAGGGTATATGGTCGGCTGTGCGCAGGGTATATGGTCGGCTGTGCGCAGGGTATATGGTCGGCTGTGCGCAGGGTATATGGTCGGCTGTGCGCAGGGTATATGGTCGGCTGTGCGCAGGGTATATGGTCACCTGTGCGCAGGGTATATGGTCACCTGTGCGCAGGGTATATGGTTGGCTGTGCGCAGGGTATATGGTCGGCTGTGCGCAGGGTATATGGTCGGCTGTGCGCAGGGTATATGGTCGGCTGTGCGCAGGGTATATGGTCACCTGTGCGCAGGGTATATGGTTGGCCGTGCGCAGGGCATATGATCGGCTGTGCGCAGGGTTTATGGTTGGCTGTGCACAGGGTATATGGTTGGCTGTGCGCAGGGTATATGGTTGGCTGTGCGCAGGGTATATGGTTGGCTGTGCGCAGGGTATATGGTTGGCTGTGCGCAGGGTATATGGTTGGCCGTGCGCAGGGTATATGGTTGGCCGTGCGCAGGGTATATGGCTGGCCGTGCGCAGGGTATATGGCTGGCCGTGCGCAGGGTATATGGTTGGCTGTGCGCAAGGTATATGGTTGGCCGTGCGCAGGGTATATGGCTGGCTGTGCGCAGGGTATATGGTTGGCTGTGCGCAGGGTATATGGTTGGCTGTGCGCAGGGTATATGGTCGGCTGTGCGCAGGGTATATGGTCGGCTGTGCGCAGGGTATATGGTCGGCTGTGCGCAGGGTATATGGTCGGCTGTGCGCAGGGTATATGGTCGGCTGTGCGCACGGTATATGGTCGGCTGTGCGCACGGTATATGGTCGGCTGTGTACTGGGTATATGTACCTGTCGTACGGTTGTATCCTGTGTATATGGTCATACTGTATAGACCTGTAGTACTGTTGTATCCTGAGTACAGGGTCAGACTGTGGATACACCTGTAGTACGCTTGTATCCTGTATACATGGTCAGGCTGTGGATACACCTGTAGTACGGTTGTATCCTGTATACATGGTCAGACTGTGGATACACCTGTAGTACGCTTGTATCCTGTATACATGGTCAGGCTGTGGATACACCTGTAGTACGGTTGTATCCTGTATACATGGTCAAGCTGTGGATACACCTGTAGTACGGTTGTATCCTGTATACATGGTCAGGCTGTGGATACACCTGTAGTACGGTTGTATCCTGAGTACATGATCAGGCTGTGGATACACCTGTAGTACGGTTGTATCCTGTATACATGGTCAAGCTGTGGATACACCTGTAGCATGGTTGTATCTGGTATACATGGTCAGACTGTGGATACACCTGTAGTACGGTTGTATCCTGTATACATGGTCAGGCTGTGGATATACCTGTAGTACGCCTGTATCCTGTATAAATGGCCAGGCTGTGGATATACCTGTAGTACGGTGGTATCCTGTATACATGGGCAGACTGTGGATACACCTATAGTACGGTTGTATCCTTTATACATGGGAAGACTGTGGAAACACCTATAGTATGGTTGTATCCTGTATACATGGTCAGGCTGTGTATACTCCTGTAGTACGGTTGTATCCTGTATACAGGGTCAGGCTGTGGATATACCTGTAGTACGGTTCAATTCTGTATACATGGTCAGGCTGTGGATACACCTGTAGTAAGGTTGTATCCTGTATACAGGGTCAGGCTGTGGATACACCTGTAGTACGGTTGTATCCTGAGTACATGGTCAGGCTGTGGATACACCTGTAGTACGGTTGTATCCTGAGTACATGGTCAGGCTGTGGTTACACCAGTAGTACGCTTGTATCCTGAGTATATGGGCAGACTGTGGATACACCTGTAGTACGGTTGTATCCTGTATACAGGGTCAGGCTGTTAATACACCTGTAGTACGGTTGTATCCTGAGTACATGGTCAGGCTGTGGATACACCTGTAGTACGGTTGTATCCAGTATACAGGGTCAGACTGTGGATACACCTGTAGTACGGTTGTATCCTGAGTACATGGTCAGGCTGTGGATACACCTGTAGTACGCTTGTATCCTGAGTATATGGGCAGACTGTGGATACACCTGTAGTACGCTTGTATCCTGAGTATATGGGCAGACTGTGGATACACCTACAGTACGGTTGTATCCTGTATACATGGTCAGACTGGATATACCTGTAGTACGATTGTATCCTGTATACATGGTCAGGCTGTGGATATATTTGTAGTACGGTGGTATCCTGTATACATGGGCAGAATGTGGATACACCTATAGTACGGTTGTATCCTTTATACATGGGAAGACTGTGGATACACCTATTGTATGGTTGTATCCTGTATACATGGTCAGGCTGTGTATACTCCTGTAGTACAGTTGTATCCTGTATACAGGGTCAGGCTGTGGATATACCTGTAGTACGGTTGGATCCTGTATACATGGTCAGGCTGTGGATATACATGTAGTACAGTTGTATCCTGTATACATGGTCAGGCTTAGGATACACCTGTAGTACGGTTGTATCCTGAGTACATGGTCATGATGTGGATACACCTGTAGTACGGTTGTATACAGGGTCAGACTGTGGATACACCTGTAGTACGGTTGTATCCTGAGTACATGGTCAGGCTGTGGATACACCTGTAGTACGCTTGTATCCTGAGTATATGGGCAGACTGTGGATACACCTGTAGTACGCTTGTATCCTGAGTATATGGGCAGACTGTGGATACACCTACAGTACGGTTGTATCCTGTATACATGGTCAGGTTGTGGATACACCTGTAGTACGGTTGTATCCTGTATACAGGGTCAGGCTGTGGATACAACTGTAGTACGGTTGTATCCTGAGTACATGGTCAGGCTGTGGATACACCTGTAGTACGGTGGTATCCTGTATACATGGTCAGGTTGTGGATACACCTGTAGTACGGTTGTATCCTGAGTACATGGTCAGGCTGTGGATACACCTGTAGTACGGTTGTATCCTGAGTACATGGTCAGGCTGTGGTTACACCAGTAGTACGCTTGTATCCTGAGTATATGGGCAGACTGTGGATACACCTGTAGTACGCTTGTATCCTGAGTATATGGGCAGACTGTGGATACACCTACAGTACGATTGTATCCTGTATACATGGTCAGGTTGTGGATACACCTGTAGTACGGTTGTATCCTGTATACAGGGTCAGGCTGTGAATACACCTGTAGTATGGTTGTATCCTGAGTACATGGTCAGGCTGTGGATACCCCTGTAGTACGGTTGTATCCAGTATACAGGGTCAGACTGTGGATACACCTGTAGTACGGTTGTATCCTGAGTATATGGGCAGACTGTGGATACACCTGTAGTACGGTTGTATCCTGAGTACATGGTCAGGCTGTGGATACACCTGTAGTACGCTTGTATCCTGAGTATATGGGCAGACTGTGGATACACCTACCGTACGATTGTATCCTGTATACATGGTCAGGTTGTGGATACACCTGTAGTACGGTTGTATCCTGTATACATGGTCAGGTTGTGAATACACCTGTGGTATGGTTGTATCCTGAGTACATGGTCAGGCTGTGGATACCCCTGTAGTACGGTTGTATCCAGTATACAGGGTCAGACTGTGGATACACCTGTAGTACGGTTGTATCCTGAGTATATGGGCAGACTGTGGATACACCTGTAGTACGGTTGTATCCTGAGTACATGGTCAGGCTGTGGATACACCTGTAGTACGCTTGTATCCTGAGTATATGGGCAGACTGTGGATACACCTGTAGTACGCTTGTATCCTCAGTATATGGGCAGACTGTGGATACACCTACATTACGGTTGTATCCTGTATACATGGTCAGGTTGTAGATACACCTGTAGTACGGTTGTATCCTGAGTACATGGTCAGACTTGATATACCTGTAGTACGATTGTATCCTGTATACATGGTCAGGCTGTGGATACACCTGTAGTACGGTTGTATCCTGTATACATGGTCAGGTTGTGGATACACCTGTAGTACGGTTGTATCCTGTATACATGGTCAGGCTGTGGTTACACCTGTAGTACGGTTGTATCCTGTATACATGGTCAGGCTGTGGATACACCTGTAGTACGGTTGTATCCTGTATACAGGGTCAGGCTGTGGATATACCTGTATTACGGTTGTATCCTGTATACAGGGTCAGACTGTGGATACACCTGTAGTACGCCTGTATCCTGTATACATGGTCAGGCTGTGGATACACCTGTAGTACGGTTGTATCCTGTATACATGGTCAGGTTGTGGATACACCTGTAGTACGGTTGTATCCTGAGTACATGGTCAGACTGGATATACCTGTAGTACGATTGTATCCTGTATACATGGTCAGGCTGTGGATACACCTGTAGTACGGTTGTATCCTGTATACAGGGTCAGGCTGTGGATATACCTGTATTACGGTTGTATCCTGTATACATGGTAAGGCTGTGTATACTCCTGTAGTACGGTTGTATCCTGTATACAGGGTCAGGCTGTGGATATACCTGTAGTACGGTTGTATCCTGTATACATGGTCAGGCTGTGGATACACCTTTAGTACGGTTGTATCCTGTATACAGGGTCAGGCTGTGGATTCACCTGTAGTACGGTTGTATCCTGTATACATGGTCAGGCTGTGGATACACCTGTAGTACGGTTGTATCCTGTATACAGGGTCAGGCTGTGGATACACCTGTAGTACGGTTGTATCCTGAGTACATGGTCAGGCTGTGGATACACCTGTAGTACGGTTGTATCCAGTATACAGGGTCAGACTGTGGATACACCTGTAGTACGGTTGTATCCTAAGTACATGGTCAGGCTGTGGATACACCTGTGGTAAGCTTGTATCCTGAGTATATGGGCAGACTGTGGATACACCTGTAGTACGCTTGTATCCTGAGTATATGGGCAGACTGTGGATACACCTACAGTACGGTTGTATCCTGTATACATGGTCAGGTTGTGGATACACCTGTAGTACGGTTGTATCCTGTATACAGGGTCAGGCTGTGGATACACCTGTAGTACGGTTGTATCCTGAGCACATGGTCAGGCTGTGGATACACCTGTAGTACGGTTGTATCCAGTATACAGGGTCAGACTGTGGATACACCTGTAGTACGGTTGTATCCTGAGTACATGGTCAGGCTGTGGATCCACCTCTAGTACGCTTGTATCCTGAGTATATGGGCAGACTGTGGATACACCTACAGTACGGTTGTATCCTGTATACATGGTCAGGTTGTGGATACACCTGTAGTACGGTTGTATCCTGTATACAGGGTCAGGCTGTGGATACACCTGTAGTACGGTTGTATCCAGTATACAGGGTCAGACTGTGGATACACCTGTAGTACGCTTGTATCCTGAGTATATGGGCAGACTGTGGATACACCTACAGTATGGTTGTATCCTGTATACATGGTCAGGTTGTGGATACACCTGTAGTACGGTTGTATCCTGAGTACATGGTCAGACTGGATATACCTCTAGTACGATTGTATCCTGTATACATGGTCAGACTGGATATACCTGTAGTACGATTGTATCCTGTATACATGGTCAGGCTGTGGATACACCTGTAGTACGGTTGTATCCTGTATACAGGGTCAGGCTGTGGATATACCTGTATTACGGTTGTATCCTGTATACAGGGTCAGACTGTGGATACACCTGTAGTACGGTTGTATCCTGTATACAGGGTCAGGCTGTGGATACACCTGTAGTACGGTTGTATCCTGTATACATGGTCAGGCTGTGGATACACCTGTAGTACGGTTGTATCCTGTATACATGGTCAGGCTGTGGATACACCTTTAGTACGGTTGTATCCTGTATACAGGGTCAGGCTGTGGATTCACCTGTAGTACGGTTGTATCCTGTATACATGGTCAGGCTGTGGATACACCTGTAGTACGGTTGTATCCTGTATACAGGGTCAGGCTGTGGATACACCTGTAGTACGGTTGTATCCTGAGTACATGGTCAGGCTGTGGATACACCTGTAGTACGGTTGTATCCAGTATACAGGGTCAGACTGTGGATACACCTGTAGTACGGTTGTATCCTGAGTACATGGTCAGGCTGTGGATACACCTGTGGTAAGCTTGTATCCTGAGTATATGGGCAGACTGTGGATACACCTGTAGTACGCTTGTATCCTGAGTATATGGGCAGACTGTGGATACACCTACAGTACGGTTGTATCCTGTATACATGGTCAGGTTGTGGATACACCTGTAGTACGGTTGTATCCTGTATACAGGGTCAGGCTGTGGATACACCTGTAGTACGGTTGTATCATGAGCACATGGTCAGGCTGTGGATACACCTGTAGTACGGTTGTATCCAGTATACAGGGTCAGACTGTGGATACACCTGTAGTACGGTTGTATCCTGAGTACATGGTCAGGCTGTGGATCCACCTCTAGTACGCTTGTATCCTGAGTATATGGGCAGACTGTGGATACACCTACAGTACGGTTGTATCCTGTATACATGGTCAGGTTGTGGATACACCTGTAGTACGGTTGTATCCTGTATACAGGGTCAGGCTGTGGATACACCTGTAGTACGGTTGTATCCAGTATACAGGGTCAGACTGTGGATACACCTGTAGTACGCTTGTATCCTGAGTATATGGGCAGACTGTGGATACACCTACAGTATGGTTGTATCCTGTATACATGGTCAGGTTGTGGATACACCTGTAGTACGGTTGTATCCTGAGTACATGGTCAGACTGGATATACCTCTAGTACGATTGTATCCTGTATACATGGTCAGACTGGATATACCTGTAGTACGATTGTATCCTGTATACATGGTCAGGCTGTGGATACACCTGTAGTACGGTTGTATCCTGTATACAGGGTCAGGCTGTGGATATACCTGTATTACGGTTGTATCCTGTATACAGGGTCAGACTGTGGATACACCTGTAGTACGGTTGTATCCTGTATACAGGGTCAGGCTGTGGATACACCTGTAGTACGGTTGTATCCTGTATACATGGTCAGGCTGTGGATACACCTGTAGTACGGTTGTATCCTGTATACATGGTCAGGCTGTGGTTACACCTGTAGTACGGTTGTATCCTGTATACATGGTCAGGCTGTGGATACACCTGTAGTACGCTTGTATCCTGTATACATGGTCAGGCTGTGGATACACCTGTAGTACGCTTGTATCCTGTATACATGGTCAGGCTGTGGATACACCTGTAGTACGGTTGTATCCGGTATACATGGTCAGACTGGATACACCTGTAGTATGGTTGTATCCTGAGTACATGGTCAGGCTGTGGATACACCTGTAGTACGGTTGTATCCTGAGTATATGGGCAGACTGTGGATACACCTACAGTACGGTTGTATCCTGTATACATGGTCAGGTTGTGGATACACCTGTAGTACGGTTGTATCCTGAGTACATGGTCAGACTGGATATACCTGTAGTACGATTGTATCCTGTATACATGGTCAGGCTGTGGATACACCTGTAGTATGGTTGTATCCTGAGTACATGGTCAGACTGGATATTCCTGTAGTACGATTGTATCCTGTATACATGGTCAGACTGGATATACCTGTAGTACGATTGTATCCTGTATACATGGTCAGGCTGTGGATACACCTGTAGTACGGTTGTATACTGTATACAGGGTCAAGCTGTGGATATACCTGTATTACGGTTGTATCCTGTATACAGGGTCAGACTGTGGATACACCTGTAGTACGGTTGTATCCTGTATACAGGGTCAGGCTGTGGATACACCTGTAGTACGGTTGTATCCTGTATACATGGTCAGGCTGTGGTTACACCTGTAGTACGGTTGTATCCTGTATACATGGTCAGGCTGGGGATACACCTGTAGTACGGTTGTATCCGGTATACATGGTCAGACTGGATATACCTGTAGTACGATTGTATCCTGTATACATGGTCAGGCTGTGGATACACCTGTAGTACGGTTGTATCCAGTATACAGGATCAGGCTGTGGATATACCTGTATTACGGTTGTATCCTGTATACTGGGTCAGACTGTGGATACACCTGTAGTACGCCTGTATACTGTATACATGGTCAGGCTGTGGATATACCTGTAGTAGGGATAATGTATGGAGGGAGGGGCAGCAGATAATGTATGGAGGAGGGGCAGCGGATAATGTATGGAGGGGGGGCAGCGGATAATGTATGGAGGGGGGGCAGCGGATAATGTATGGAGGGAGGGGCAGCGGATAATGTATGGAGGGAGGGGCAGCAGATAATGTATGGAGGTAGGGGCAGCAGATAATGTATGGAGTGGGGGGGGCAGCGGATAATGTATGGAGTGGGGGGCAGTGGATAATGTATGGAGTGGGGGGGCAGCAGGTAATGTATGGAGTGGGGGGGCAGCGGATAATGTATGGAGTGGGGGGGCAGCGGATAATGTATGGAGTGGGGGGGCAGAGGATAATGTATGTAGGCGGGCAGCGGATAATGTATGGATGGGGGCAGCGGATAATGTATGGAGTGGGGGGGCAGTGGATAATGTATGGAGTGGGGGGGCAGTGGATAATGTATGGAGTGGGGGGGCAGCGGATAATGTATGGAGGGGGGGCAGCGGATAATGTATGGAGTGGGGGGGCAGCGGATAATGTATGGAGTGGGGGGCAGCGGATAATGTATGGAGTGGGGGGCAGCGGATAATGTATGGAGTGGGGGGCAGCGGATAATGTATGGAGTGGGGGGCAGCGGATAATGTATGGAGTGGGGGGCAGCGGATAATGTATGGAGTGGGGGGCAGCGGATAATGTATGGAGTGGGGGGGCAGCGGATAATGTATGGAGGGGGGGCAGCGGATAATGTATGGAGGGGGGACAGCGGATAATGTATGGAGGGGGGGCAGCGGATAATGTATGGAGTGGGGGGCAGCGGATAATGTATGGAGGGGGGGCAGCGGATAATGTATGGAGTGGGGGGCAGCGGATAATGTATGGAGTGGGGGGCAGCGGATAATGTATGGAGTGGGGGGCAGCGGATAATGTATGGAGTGGGGGGCAGCGGATAATGTATGGAGTGGGGGGGCAGCGGATAATGTATGGAGTGGGGGGGCAGCGGATAATGTATGGAGTGGGGGGGCAGCGGATAATGTATGGAGTGGGGGGGCAGCGGATAATGTATGGAGTGGGGGGGCAGCGGATAATGTATGGAGTGGGGGGCAGCGGATAATGTATGGAGTGGGGGGCAGCGGATAATGTATGGAGGGGGAGCAGCGGATAATGTATGGAGTGGGGGGGCAGAGGATAATGTATGGAGTGGTGGGGCAGCGGATAATGTATGGAGTGGGGGGCAGCGGATAATGTATGGAGTGGGGGGCAGCGGATAATGTATGGAGTGGGGGGCAGCGGATAATATATGGAGTGGGGGGCAGCGGATAATGTATGGAGTGGTGGGGCAGCGGATAATGTATGGAGTGGGGGGCAGCGGATAATGTATGGAGTGGGGGGCAGCGGATAATGTATGGAGTGGGGGGCAGCGGATAATGTATGGAGTGGGGGGCAGCGGATAATGTATGGAGTGGGGGGCAGCGGATAATGTATGGAGTGGGGGGCAGCGGATAATGTATGGAGTGGGGGGGCAGCGGATAATGTATGGAGGGGGGGCAGCGGATAATGTATGGAGGGGGGACAGCGGATAATGTATGGAGGGGGGGCAGCGGATAATGTATGGAGTGGGGGGCAGCGGATAATGTATGGAGGGGGGGCAGCGGATAATGTATGGAGTGGGGGGCAGCGGATAATGTATGGAGTGGGGGGCAGCGGATAATGTATGGAGTGGGGGGGCAGAGGATAATGTATGGAGGGGGGGCAGCGGATAATGTATGGAGTGGGGGGCAGCGGATAATATATGGGGGTCCCAAAAGCATTTGTTTCCAAGGAATCTCTTCTTTTGGAAGCTGTGAGTGACCTCCTATAGGGGCAGGAATTCTATCCATATGTTGTGTGTTTAGCTATAGGTCAGGGCTAGCTCATGTTATTGCTTTCTGGTATCAGCTACGCGAGACAGGTCTACACAAGTTACTACATGTAATTTCTCTCTGTTATGGCTGTCTAGGCTGTGTAAGTGGGGATTACTGCATGTTACTGCTCTCTGTTATCAGCCATTTCATGCTGTGACTGCTTAATCCTGTGTTAGTGACCTCTCTGTATTTCTATATATCAATGGAATTCTCTCAGCGTGAGTGGGATTAGCAGCCGCGGCACCAAGAACAACTGGATCAGCGGTTACAGTACAGTGTGCCCGGTGCGTTGGTTACAGAACAGTGTGTGTCGGTGCGCTGGTTACAGTGTGTGTCGGTGCGCTGGTTACAGTACAGTGTGCCCGGTGCGCTGGTTACAGTACAGTGTGCCCGGTGCGCTGGTTACAGTACAGTGTGTGTCGGTGCGCTGGTTACAGTACAGTGTGTGTCGGTGCGCTGGTTACAGTACAGTGTGTGTCGGTGCGCTGGTTACAGTACAGTGTGCCCGGTGCGCTGGTTACAGTACAGTGTGCCCGGTGCGCTGGTTACAGTACAGTGTGCCCGGTGCGCTGGTTACAGTACAGTGTGCCCGGTGCGCTGGTTACAGTACCGTGTGCCCGGTGCGCTGGTTACAGTACAGTGTGTGTCGGTGTGCTGGTTACAGTACAGTGTGTGTCGGTGCGCTTTTTACAGTACAGTGTGCCCGGTGCGCTGGTTACAGTACAGTGTCAGTACGCTGGTTACAGTACCGTGTGCCCGGTGCGCTGGTTACTGTACAGTGTGTCGGTACGCTTGTTACTGTACAGTGTGTGTCGGTGCGCTGGTTACTGTACAGTGTGTGTCGGTGCGCTGGTTACAGTAGAGTGTGTCGGTACGCTGGTTACAGTAGAGTGTGTGCCCGGTGCGCTGGTTACAGTACAGTGTGTGCCCGGTGCGCTGGTTACAGTACAGTGTGTCGGTACGCTTGTTACAGTACAGTGTGTGTCGGTGCGCTGGTTACAGTACAGTGTGCCCGGTGCGCTGGTTACAGTACAGTGTGTGTCGGTGCGCTGGTTACAGTACAGTGTGTGCCCGGTGCGCTGGTTACAGTACAGTGTGCCCGGTGCGCTGGTTACAGTACAGTGTGCCCGGTGCGCTGGTTACAGTACAGTGTGTGTCCGGTGCGCTGGTTACAGTACAGTGTGTGTCGGTGCGCTGGTTACAGTACAGTGTGTGTCGGTGCGCTGGTTACAGTACAGTGTGTGTCGGTGCGCTGGTTACTGTACAGTGTGTGTCGGTGCGCTGGTTACAGTACAGTGTGTCGGTACGCTGGTTACAGTAGAGTGTGTGCCCGGTGCGCTTGTTACTGTACAGTGTGTGTCGGTGCGCTGGTTACAGTACAGTGTGCCCGGTGCGCTGGTTACAGTACAGTGTGTGTCGGTGCGCTGGTTACAGTACAGTGTGTGTCCGTGCGCTGGTTACAGTACAGTGTGCCCGGTGCGCTGGTTACAGTACAGTGTGTGTCGGTGCGCTGGTTACAGTACAGTGTGTCGGTACGCTGGTTACAGTACAGTGTGCCCGGTGCGCTGGTTACAGTACAGTGTGTGTCGGTGCGCTGGTTACAGTACAGTGTGTGTCGGTGCGCTGGTTACAGTATAGTGTGTGTCGGTGCGCTGGTTACAGTACAGTGTGCCCGGTGCGCTGGTTACAGTACAGTGTGTGTCGGTACGCTGGTTAAAGTACAGTGTGCCCGGTGCGCTGGTTACAGTACAGTGTGTGCCCGGTGCGCTGGTTACTGTACAGTGTGTGTCGGTGCCCTGGTTACAGTACAGTGTGTCGGTGCGCTGGTTACTGTACAGTGTGTGTCGGTGCGCTGGTTACTGTACAGTGTGTGTCGGTGCGCTGGTTACAGTACAGTGTGTCGGTACGCTGGTTACAGTACAGTGTGTGCCCGGTGCGCTGGTTACAGTACAGTGTGTGCCCGGTGCGCTGGTTACAGTACAGTGTGTGTTGGTGCGCTGGTTACAGTACAGTGTGTGTCGGTGCGCTGGTTACAGTACAGTGTGTGTCCGTGCGCTGGTTACAGTACAGTGTGCCCGGTGCGCTGGTTACAGTACAGTGTGTGTCGGTGCGCTGGTTACAGTACAGTGTGTCGGTACGCTGGTTACAGTACAGTGTGCCCGGTGCGCTGGTTACAGTACAGTGTGTGTCGGTGCGCTGGTTACAGTACAGTGTGCCCGGTGCGCTGGTTACAGTACAGTGTGTGCCCGGTGCGCTGGTTACAGTACAGTGTGTGCCCGGTGCGCTGGTTACAGTACAGTGTGTGTCGGTGCGCTGGTTACAGTACAGTGTGCCCGGTGCGCTGGTTACAGTACAGTGTGCCCGGTGCGCTGGTTACTGTACAGTGTCAGTACGCTGGTTACAGTACCGTGTGCCCGGTGCGCTGGTTACAGTACAGTGTGTGTCGGTACGCTGGTTAAAGTACAGTGTGCCCGGTGCGCTGGTTACAGTACAGTGTGTGCCCGGTGCTCTGGTTACTGTACAGTGTGTGTCGGTGCGCTGGTTACAGTACAGTGTGTCGGTACGCTTGTTACAGTACAGTGTGTGTCAATTCGCTGGTTACAGTACAGTGTGCCCGGTGCGCTGGTTACAGTACAGTGTGTGTCGGTGCGCTGGTTACAGTACAGTGTGTTGGTGCGCTGGTTACAGTACAGTGTGCCCGGTGCGCTGGTTACAGTACAGTGTGTGCCCGGTGCGCTGGTTACAGTACAGTGTGTGTCGGTGCGCTGGTTACAGTACAGTGTGTGTCGGTGCGCTGGTTACAGTACAGTGTGCCCGGTGCGCTGGTTACAGTACAGTGTGTGTCGGTGCGCTGGTTACAGTACCGTGTGCCCGGTGCGCTGGTTACAGTACAGTGTGTGTCGGTGCGCTGGTTACAGTACAGTGTGTGTCGGTGCGCTGGTTACAGTACAGTGTGTGTCGGTGCGCTGGTTACAGTACAGTGTGTGTCGGTGCGCTGGTTACAGTACAGTGTGTCGGTGCGCTGGTTACAGTACAGTGTGTGTCGGTGCGCTGGTTACAGTACAGTGTGTGTCGGTGCGCTGGTTACAGTACAGTGTGTGTCGGTGCGCTGGTTACAGTACAGTGTGTGTCGGTGCGCTGGTTACAGTACAGTGTGTGTCGGTGCGCTGGTTACAGTACAGTGTGTCGGTGCGCTGGTTACAGTACAGTGTGTCGGTGCGCTGGTTACAGTACAGTGTGTGTCGGTGCGCTGGTTACAGCACAGTGTGCCCAGTGCGCTGGTTACATGTATTAGCGCCTGGCAGATGGGGTGACACTTGCTGGGGGGTGCTGCGCCCTCTGTCTTGCTCGTGTTTACTCTCCTGCTTTGCAGCTGCACACGGTGACACTTGCATCATCCACAGCTGCAGATGCGTTACAGTTACAGCAGGTTACACATTAATCCTCCCATTCACGTAAATCAGCAGCAACAACAAATCTGACCCCCCATGACACTAGTACTGCCCGGAGCTCCTCTATAGATCACCTATAGCACCTCCATGAATGGCATCTGTCACCTGTAGCACCTCCATGTATGGCATCTGTCACCTGTAGCACCTCCATGTATAGTATCTGTCACCTATAGCACCTCCATGTATGGCATCTGTCACCTATAGCACCTCCATGTATAATGTCCATTACCTATAGCACCTTCATGTATGGCATCTGTCACCTATAGCACCTCCATGTATGGCATCTGTCACCTATAGCACCTCCATGTATGGCATCTGTCACCTGTAGCACCTCCATGTATGGCATCTGTCACCTATAGCACCTCCATGTATGGCATCTGTCACCTGTAGCACCTCCATGTATGGCATCTGTCACCTATAGCACCTCCATGTATGGCATCTGTCACCTATAGCACCTCCATGTATGGTGTCTGTCACCTGTAGCACCTCCATGTATAGTGTCCATTACCTATAGCATCTCCATGTATGGCATCTGTCACTTATAGCACCTCCATGTATGGCATCTGTCACCTATAGCACCTCCATGTATAGTATCTGTCACCTATAGCACCTCCATGTATAATGTCCATTACCTATAGCACCTTCATGTATGACATCTGTCACCTGAAGCACCTTCATGTATGGCATCTGTCACCTGTAGCACCTCCATGTATGGCATCTGTCACCTATAGCACCTTCATGTATAGCGTTCATCACATTTATAGTATCTGTACCTAGTGTACTGCTATAGCACCTTTGTGATGGGGTCTGTCACCTGTGATACAGGGTCTGTTACTTATAGAGCCCATCATATTTCATATATCACCCAGAGCATCTTGTTGTTCAGCATATATCATCTCTGTCACCTATAGCGCCTCCCTGTGCAGTGTCCTTCTCTGTCACCTATAGTGCCTCCCTGTGCAGTGTCCTTCTCTGTCACCTATAGCGCCTCCCTGTGCAGCGTCCTTCTCTGTCACCTATAGCGCCTCCCTGTGCAGTGTCCTTCTCTGTCACCTATAGCGCCTCCCTGTGCAGCGTCCTTCTCTGTCACCTATAGCGCCTCCCTGTGCAGTGTCCTTCTCTGTCACCTATAGCGCCTCCCTGTGCAGTGTCCTTCTCTGTCACCTATAGCACCTCCCTGTGCAGTGTCCTTCTCTGTCACCTATAGCACCTCCCTGTGCAGTGTCCTTCTCTGTCACCTATAGCGCCTCCCTGTGCAGTGTCCTTCTCTGTCACCTATAGCGCCTCCCTGTGCAGTGTCCTTCTCTGCTGGGGGTTGTGTTGCTGTAGTTCTGTTCCATGTTGTTCTTTCTAGTTATTGCCTCCCCTGCGGGGCAGAATGTTGTTGTTGCCCCCCTCTGTGCAGCAGGTTACAGCCCTGACATCAGGGGGTCACTCAGTGCCTCCCCCATGTTATATGTCCCCTCGCCCCTCATCTGCTCCTTCATCCTCCTCACATTCCACAGGTGCCTCATTTTTACTGATAATATTGTGCTGAAGAGCCCGTGGGGGGCGCCATCTGTTATATGCCAAATCCTACAGCTCCTGGCCACGGCTGATAACAGAGAGCAATAGATGTCCTCCTCCTCTTCCCTCAGACTCCTCTCTCCTCCTCTTCTTCCCCCAGACCCCTCTGTCCTCCTCTTCTTCCTCCAGACCCCTCTGTCCTCCTCTTCTTCCCCCAGACCCCTCTGTCCTCCTCTTCCCCCAGACCCCTCTGTCCTCCTCTTCTTCCCCCAGACCCCTCTGTCCTCCTCTTCTTCCCCCAGACCCCTCTGTCCTCCTCCTCTTCCCCCAGACCCCTCTGTCCTCCTCTTCTTCCCCCAGACCCCTCTGTCCTCCTCTTCTTCCCCCAGACCCCTCTGTCCTCCTCTTCTTCCCCCAGATCCCTCTGTCCTCCTCTTCTTCCCCCAGACCCCTCTGTCCTCCTCTTCTTCCCCCAGACCCCTCTGTCCTCCTCTTCTTCCCCCAGACCCCTCTGTCCTCTTCTTCCCCCAGACCCCTCTGTCCTCCTCTTCCCCCAGACTCCTCTGTCCTCCTCCTCTTCCCCCAGACCCCTCTGTCCTCCTCTTCTTTCCCCAGACCCCTCTGTCCTCCTCCTCTTCCCCCAGACCCCTCTGTCCTCCTCCTCTTCCCCCAGACCCCTCTGTCCTCCTCTTCTTCTCCCAGACCCCTCTGTCCTCCTCTTCTTCCCCCAGACCCCTCTGTCCTCCTCTTCTTCTCCCAGACCCCTCTGTCTTCTTCTTCCCCCAGACTCCTCTGTCCTCCTCTTCTTCCCCCAGACTCCTCTGTCCTCCTCTTCCCCCAGACCCCTCTGCCCTCCTCTTCTTCCCCCAGACTCCTCTGCCCTCTTCTTCCCCCAGACCCCTTTGTCCTCCTCTTCTTCTCCCAGACTCCTCTGTCCTCCTCTTCTTCCCCCAGACCCCTCTGTTCTCCTCTTCTTCCCCCAGACTCCTCTGTCCTCCTCTTCCCTCAGACCCCTCTGTCCTCCTCCTCTTCCCCCAGACCCCTCTGTCCTCCTCTTCTTCCCTCAGACCCCTCTGTCCTCCTCTTCTTCCCCCAGACCCCTCTGTCCTCCTCTTCTTCCCCCAGACCCCTCTGTCCTCCTCTTCTTCCCCCAGACCCCTCTGTCCTCCTCTTCTTCCCCCAGACCCCTCTGTCCTCCTCTTCTTCCCCCAGACTCCTCTGTCCTCCTCTTCCCTCAGACCCCTCTGTCCTCCTCCTCTTCCCCCAGACCCCTCTGTCCTCCTCTTCTTCCCTCAGACCCCTCTGTCCTCCTCTTCTTCCCCCAGACCCCTCTGTCCTCCTCTTCTTCCCCCAGACCCCTCTGTCCTCCTCTTCTTCCCCCAGACCCCTCTGTCCTCCTCTTCTTCCCCCAGACCCCTCTGTCCTCCTCTTCTTCCCCCAGACCCCTCTGTCCTCCTCTTCTTCCCCCAGACCCCTCTGTCCTCCTCTTCTTCCCCCAGACCCCTCTGTCCTCCTCTTCTTCCCCCAGACCCCTCTGTCCTCCTCTTCTTCCCCCAGATCCCTCTGTCCTCCTCTTCTTCCCCCAGACCCCTCTGTCCTCCTCTTCTTCCCCCAGACTCCTCTGTCGTCCTCTTCTTCTCCCAGAACCCTCTGTCCTCCTCTTCTTCCCCCAGACCCCTCTGTCCTTCTCTTCTTCCCCCAGACTCCTTTGTCCTCCTCTTCCCCCAGACCCCTCTGTCCTCCTCTTCTTCCCCCAGACCCCTCTGTCCTCTTCTTCCCCCAGACCCCTCTGTCCTCCTCTTCCCCCAGACTCCTCTGTCCTCCTCCTCTTCCCCCAGACCCCTCTGTCCTCCTCTTCTTCCCCCAGACTCCTCTGTCCTCCTCTTCCCTCAGACCCCTCTGTCCTCCTCCTCTTCCCCCAGACCCCTCTGTCCTCCTCTTCTTCCCTCAGACCCCTCTGTCCTCCTCTTCTTCCCCCAGACCCCTCTGTCCTCCTCTTCTTCCCCCAGACCCCTCTGTCCTCCTCTTCTTCCCCCAGACCCCTCTGTCCTCCTCTTCTTCCCCCAGACCCCTCTGTCCTCCTCTTCTTCCCCCAGACCCCTCTGTCCTCCTCTTCTTCCCCCAGATCCCTCTGTCCTCCTCTTCTTCCCCCAGACCCCTCTGTCCTCCTCTTCTTCCCCCAGACTCCTCTGTCGTCCTCTTCTTCTCCCAGAACCCTCTGTCCTCCTCTTCTTCCCCCAGACCCCTCTGTCCTTCTCTTCTTCCCCCAGACTCCTTTGTCCTCCTCTTCCCCCAGACCCCTCTGTCCTCCTCTTCTTCCCCCAGACCCCTCTGTCCTCTTCTTCCCCCAGACCCCTCTGTCCTCCTCTTCCCCCAGACTCCTCTGTCCTCCTCCTCTTCCCCCAGACCCCTCTGTCCTCCTCTTCTTCTCCCAGACCCCTCTGTCCTCCTCTTCTTCCCCCAGACCCCTCTGTCCTCCTCTTCTTCTCCCAGACCCCTCTGTCTTCTTCTTCCCCCAGACTCCTCTGTCCTCCTCTTCTTCCCCCAGACTCCTCTGTCCTCCTCTTCCCCCAGACCCCTCTGCCCTCCTCTTCTTCCCCCAGACTCCTCTGCCCTCTTCTTCCCCCAGACCCCTTTGTCCTCCTCTTCTTCTCCCAGACTCCTCTGTCCTCCTCTTCTTCCCCCAGACCCCTCTGTTCTCCTCTTCTTCCCCCAGACTCCTCTGTCCTCCTCTTCCCTCAGACCCCTCTGTCCTCCTCCTCTTCCCCCAGACCCCTCTGTCCTCCTCTTCTTCCCTCAGACCCCTCTGTCCTCCTCTTCTTCCCCCAGACCCCTCTGTCCTCCTCTTCTTCCCCCAGACCCCTCTGTCCTCCTCTTCTTCCCCCAGACCCCTCTGTCCTCCTCTTCTTCCCCCAGACCCCTCTGTCCTCCTCTTCTTCCCCCAGACTCCTCTGTCCTCCTCTTCCCTCAGACCCCTCTGTCCTCCTCCTCTTCCCCCAGACCCCTCTGTCCTCCTCTTCTTCCCTCAGACCCCTCTGTCCTCCTCTTCTTCCCCCAGACCCCTCTGTCCTCCTCTTCTTCCCCCAGACCCCTCTGTCCTCCTCTTCTTCCCCCAGACCCCTCTGTCCTCCTCTTCTTCCCCCAGACCCCTCTGTCCTCCTCTTCTTCCCCCAGACCCCTCTGTCCTCCTCTTCTTCCCCCAGACCCCTCTGTCCTCCTCTTCTTCCCCCAGACCCCTCTGTCCTCCTCTTCTTCCCCCAGACCCCTCTGTCCTCCTCTTCTTCCCCCAGATCCCTCTGTCCTCCTCTTCTTCCCCCAGACCCCTCTGTCCTCCTCTTCTTCCCCCAGACTCCTCTGTCGTCCTCTTCTTCTCCCAGAACCCTCTGTCCTCCTCTTCTTCCCCCAGACCCCTCTGTCCTTCTCTTCTTCCCCCAGACTCCTTTGTCCTCCTCTTCCCCCAGACCCCTCTGTCCTCCTCTTCTTCCCCCAGACCCCTCTGTCCTCTTCTTCCCCCAGACCCCTCTGTCCTCCTCTTCCCCCAGACTCCTCTGTCCTCCTCCTCTTCCCCCAGACCCCTCTGTCCTCCTCTTCTTTCCCCAGACCCCTCTGTCCTCCTCTTCTTCCCCCAGACCCCTCTGTCCTCCTCCTCTTCCCCCAGACCCCTCTGTCCTCCTCTTCTTCTCCCAGACCCCTCTGTCCTCCTCTTCTTCTCCCAGACCCCTCTGTCCTCCTCTTCTTCTCCCAGACCCCTCTGTCCTCCTCTTCTTCCCCCAGACCCCTCTGTCCTCCTCTTCTTCTCCCAGACCCCTCTGTCCTCTTCTTCCTCCAGACTCCTCTGTCCTCTTCCCCCAGACCCCTCTGTCCTCCTCTTCTTCCCCCAGCCCCTCTGTCCTCCTCTTCTTCTCCCAGACCCCTATGTCCTCCACCTCTTCCCCCAGACCCCTCTGTCCTCCTCTTCTTCCCCCAGACCCCTCTGTCCCCCTCTTCTTCCCCCAGACTCCTCTGTCCTCCTCCTCTTCCCTCAGACCCCCCTGTCCTCCTCTTCTTCTCCCAGACTTCTCTGTCCTCCTCTTCTTTCCCCAGCCCCTCTGTCCTCCTCTTCTTCTCCCAGACCCCTATGTCCTCCTCTTATTCCCCCAGACCCCTCTGTCCTCCTCTTCTTCTCCCAGACCCCTCTGTCCTCCTCCTCTTCCCCCAGACCCCTCTGTCCTCCTCTTCTTCCCCCAGACTCCTCTGTCCTCCTCTTCTTCCCCCAGACCCCTCTGTCCTCCTCTTCTTCCCCCAGACCCCTTTGTCCTCCTCTTCTTCTCCCAGACCCCTCTGTCCTCCTCTTCTTCCCCCAGACCCCTCTGTCCTCCTCTTCTTCCCTCAGACCCCTCTGTCCTCCTCCTCTTCCCCCAGACCCCTCTGTCCTCCTCTTCTTCCCCCGGACCCCTCTGTCCTCCTCTTTTTCCCCCAAACCCCTCTGTCCTCCTCTTCTTCCCCCAGACCCCTCTGTCCTCCTCTTCTTCCCCCAGACCCCTCTGTCCTCCTCTTCTTCCCCCAGACCCCTCTGTCCTCCTCTTCTTCCCCCAGACCCCTCTGTCCTCCTCTTCTTCCCCCAGACTCCTCTGTCCTCCTCTTCTTCTCCCAGAACCCTCTGTCCTCCTCTTCTTCTCCCAGAACCCTCTGTCCTCCTCTTCTTCCCCCAGACCCCTCTGTCCTTCTCTTCTTCCCCCAGACTCCTTTGTCCTCCTCTTCCCCCAGACCCCTCTGTCCTCCTCTTCCCCCAGACTCCTCTGTCCTCCTCCTCTTCCCCCAGACCCCTCTGTCCTCCTCTTCTTTCCCCAGACCCCTCTGTCCTCCTCCTCTTCCCCCAGACCCCTCTGTCCTCCTCCTCTTCCCCCAGACCCCTCTGTCCTCCTCTTCTTCTCCCAGACCCCTCTGTCCTCTTCTTCCCCCAGACCCCTCTGTTCTCCTCTTTTTCTCCCAGACTCCTCTGTCCTCCTCTTCTTCCCCCAGACCCCTCTGTTCTCCTCTTCTTCCCCCAGACTCCTCTGTCCTCCTCTTCCCTCAGACCCCTCTGTCCTCCTCCTCTTCCCCCAGACCCCTCTGTCCTCCTCTTCTTCCCTCAGACCCCTCTGTCCTCCTCCTCTTCCCCCAGACCTCTCTGTCCTCCTCTTCTTCCCCCAGACCCCTCTGTCCTCCTCTTCTTCCCCCAGACCCCTCTGTCCTCCTCTTCTTCCCCCAGACCCCTCTGTCCTCCTCTTATTCCCCCAGACCCCTCTGTCCTCCTCTTCTTCTCCCAGACCCCTCTGTCCTCCTCCTCTTCCCCCAGACCCCTCTGTCCTCCTCTTCTTCCCCCAGACTCCTCTGTCCTCCTCTTCTTCCCCCAGACCCCTCTGTCCTCCTCTTCTTCCCCCAGATCCCTCTGTCCTCCTCTTCTTCCCCCAGACCCCTCTGTCCTCCTCTTCCCCCAGACTCCTCTGTCCTCCTCCTCTTCCCCCAGACCCCTCTGTCCTCCTCTTCTTTCCCCAGACCCCTCTGTCCTCCTCCTCTTCCCCCAGACCCCTCTGTCCTCCTCCTCTTCCCCCAGACCCCTCTGTCCTCCTCTTCTTCTCCCAGACCCCTCTGTCCTCCTCTTCTTCCCCCAGACCCCTCTGTCCTCCTCTTCTTCTCCCAGACCCCTCTGTCTTCTTCTTCCCCCAGACTCCTCTGTCCTCCTCTTCTTCCCCCAGACTCCTCTGTCCTCCTCTTCCCCCAGACCCCTCTGTCCTCCTCTTCTTCCCCCAGACTCCTCTGCCCTCTTCTTCCCCCAGACCCCTTTGTCCTCCTCTTCTTCTCCCAGACTCCTCTGTCCTCCTCTTCTTCCCCCAGACCCCTCTGTTCTCCTCTTCTTCCCCCAGACTCCTCTGTCCTCCTCTTCCCTCAGACCCCTCTGTCCTCCTCCTCTTCCCCCAGACCCCTCTGTCCTCCTCTTCTTCCCTCAGACCCCTCTGTCCTCCTCTTCTTCCCCCAGACCCCTCTGTCCTCCTCTTCTTCCCCCAGACCCCTCTGTCCTCCTCTTCTTCCCCCAGACCCCTCTGTCCTCCTCTTCTTCCCCCAGACCCCTCTGTCCTCCTCTTCTTCCCCCAGACTCCTCTGTCCTCCTCTTCTTCTCCCAGAACCCTCTGTCCTCCTCTTCTTCTCCCAGAACCCTCTGTCCTCCTCTTCTTCCCCCAGACCCCTCTGTCCTTCTCTTCTTCCCCCAGACTCCTTTGTCCTCCTCTTCCCCCAGACCCCTCTGTCCTCCTCTTCCCCCAGACTCCTCTGTCCTCCTCCTCTTCCCCCAGACCCCTCTGTCCTCCTCTTCTTTCCCCAGACCCCTCTGTCCTCCTCCTCTTCCCCCAGACCCCTCTGTCCTCCTCCTCTTCCCCCAGACCCCTCTGTCCTCCTCTTCTTCTCCCAGACCCCTCTGTCCTCTTCTTCCCCCAGACCCCTCTGTCCTCCTCTTTTTCTCCCAGACTCCTCTGTCCTCCTCTTCTTCCCCCAGACCCCTCTGTTCTCCTCTTCTTCCCCCAGACTCCTCTGTCCTCCTCTTCCCTCAGACCCCTCTGTCCTCCTCCTCTTCCCCCAGACCCCTCTGTCCTCCTCTTCTTCCCTCAGACCCCTCTGTCCTCCTCCTCTTCCCCCAGACCTCTCTGTCCTCCTCTTCTTCCCCCAGACCCCTCTGTCCTCCTCTTCTTCCCCCAGACCCCTCTGTCCTCCTCTTCTTCCCCCAGACCCCTCTGTCCTCCTCTTATTCCCCCAGACCCCTCTGTCCTCCTCTTCTTCTCCCAGACCCCTCTGTCCTCCTCCTCTTCCCCCAGACCCCTCTGTCCTCCTCTTCTTCCCCCAGACTCCTCTGTCCTCCTCTTCTTCCCCCAGACCCCTCTGTCCTCCTCTTCTTCCCCCAGATCCCTCTGTCCTCCTCTTCTTCCCCCAGACCCCTCTGTCCTCCTCTTCCCCCAGACTCCTCTGTCCTCCTCCTCTTCCCCCAGACCCCTCTGTCCTCCTCTTCTTTCCCCAGACCCCTCTGTCCTCCTCCTCTTCCCCCAGACCCCTCTGTCCTCCTCCTCTTCCCCCAGACCCCTCTGTCCTCCTCTTCTTCTCCCAGACCCCTCTGTCCTCCTCTTCTTCCCCCAGACCCCTCTGTCCTCCTCTTCTTCTCCCAGACCCCTCTGTCTTCTTCTTCCCCCAGACTCCTCTGTCCTCCTCTTCTTCCCCCAGACTCCTCTGTCCTCCTCTTCCCCCAGACCCCTCTGTCCTCCTCTTCTTCCCCCAGACTCCTCTGCCCTCTTCTTCCCCCAGACCCCTTTGTCCTCCTCTTCTTCTCCCAGACTCCTCTGTCCTCCTCTTCTTCCCCCAGACCCCTCTGTTCTCCTCTTCTTCCCCCAGACTCCTCTGTCCTCCTCTTCCCTCAGACCCCTCTGTCCTCCTCCTCTTCCCCCAGACCCCTCTGTCCTCCTCTTCTTCCCTCAGACCCCTCTGTCCTCCTCTTCTTCCCCCAGACCCCTCTGTCCTCCTCTTCTTCCCCCAGACCCCTCTGTCCTCCTCTTCTTCCCCCAGACCCCTCTGTCCTCCTCTTCTTCCCCCAGACCCCTCTGTCCTCCTCTTCTTCCCCCAGACCCCTCTGTCCTCCTCTTCTTCCCCCAGACCCCTCTGTCCTCCTCTTCTTCCCCCAGATCCCTCTGTCCTCCTCTTCTTCCCCCAGACCCCTCTGTCCTCCTCTTCTTCCCCCAGACTCCTCTGTCGTCCTCTTCTTCTC
The DNA here is from genome assembly GCF_040894005.1 of Engystomops pustulosus. Taxonomy (NCBI): domain Eukaryota; kingdom Metazoa; phylum Chordata; class Amphibia; order Anura; family Leptodactylidae; genus Engystomops; species Engystomops pustulosus. The sequence continues at coordinate 804,647 of NC_092420.1, forward strand.
CCAGAACCCTCTGTCCTCCTCTTCTTCCCCCAGACCCCTCTGTCCTTCTCTTCTTCCCCCAGACTCCTTTGTCCTCCTCTTCCCCCAGACCCCTCTGTCCTCCTCTTCTTCCCCCAGACCCCTCTGTCCTCTTCTTCCCCCAGACCCCTCTGTCCTCCTCTTCCCCCAGACTCCTCTGTCCTCCTCCTCTTCCCCCAGACCCCTCTGTCCTCCTCTTCTTTCCCCAGACCCCTCTGTCCTCCTCTTCTTCCCCCAGACCCCTCTGTCCTCCTCCTCTTCCCCCAGACCCCTCTGTCCTCCTCTTCTTCTCCCAGACCCCTCTGTCCTCCTCTTCTTCTCCCAGACCCCTCTGTCCTCCTCTTCTTCTCCCAGACCCCTCTGTCCTCCTCTTCTTCCCCCAGACCCCTCTGTCCTCCTCTTCTTCTCCCAGACCCCTCTGTCCTCTTCTTCCTCCAGACTCCTCTGTCCTCCTCCTCTTCCCCCAGACCCCTCTGTCCTCCTCTTCTTCCCCCAGCCCCTCTGTCCTCCTCTTCTTCTCCCAGACCCCTATGTCCTCCACCTCTTCCCCCAGACCCCTCTGTCCTCCTCTTCTTCCCCCAGACCCCTCTGTCCCCCTCTTCTTCCCCCAGACTCCTCTGTCCTCCTCCTCTTCCCTCAGACCCCCCTGTCCTCCTCTTCTTCTCCCAGACTTCTCTGTCCTCCTCTTCTTTCCCCAGCCCCTCTGTCCTCCTCTTCTTCTCCCAGACCCCTATGTCCTCCTCTTATTCCCCCAGACCCCTCTGTCCTCCTCTTCTTCTCCCAGACCCCTCTGTCCTCCTCCTCTTCCCCCAGACCCCTCTGTCCTCCTCTTCTTCCCCCAGACTCCTCTGTCCTCCTCTTCTTCCCCCAGACCCCTCTGTCCTCCTCTTCTTCCCCCAGACCCCTTTGTCCTCCTCTTCTTCTCCCAGACCCCTCTGTCCTCCTCTTCTTCCCCCAGACCCCTCTGTCCTCCTCTTCTTCCCTCAGACCCCTCTGTCCTCCTCCTCTTCCCCCAGACCCCTCTGTCCTCCTCTTCTTCCCCCGGACCCCTCTGTCCTCCTCTTTTTCCCCCAAACCCCTCTGTCCTCCTCTTCTTCCCCCAGACCCCTCTGTCCTCCTCTTCTTCCCCCAGACCCCTCTGTCCTCCTCTTCTTCCCCCAGACCCCCCTGTCCTCCTCTTCTTCCCCCAGACTCCTCTGTCCTCCTCTTCTTCTCCCAGAACCCTCTGTCCTCCTCTTCTTCTCCCAGAACCCTCTGTCCTCCTCTTCTTCCCCCAGACCCCTCTGTCCTTCTCTTCTTCCCCCAGACTCCTTTGTCCTCCTCTTCCCCCAGACCCCTCTGTCCTCCTCTTCCCCCAGACTCCTCTGTCCTCCTCCTCTTCCCCCAGACCCCTCTGTCCTCCTCTTCTTTCCCCAGACCCCTCTGTCCTCCTCCTCTTCCCCCAGACCCCTCTGTCCTCCTCCTCTTCCCCCAGACCCCTCTGTCCTCCTCTTCTTCTCCCAGACCCCTCTGTCCTCTTCTTCCCCCAGACCCCTCTGTCCTCCTCTTTTTCTCCCAGACTCCTCTGTCCTCCTCTTCTTCCCCCAGACCCCTCTGTTCTCCTCTTCTTCCCCCAGACTCCTCTGTCCTCCTCTTCCCTCAGACCCCTCTGTCCTCCTCCTCTTCCCCCAGACCCCTCTGTCCTCCTCTTCTTCCCTCAGACCCCTCTGTCCTCCTCCTCTTCCCCCAGACCTCTCTGTCCTCCTCTTCTTCCCCCAGACCCCTCTGTCCTCCTCTTCTTCCCCCAGACCCCTCTGTCCTCCTCTTCTTCCCCCAGACCCCTCTGTCCTCCTCTTATTCCCCCAGACCCCTCTGTCCTCCTCTTCTTCTCCCAGACCCCTCTGTCCTCCTCCTCTTCCCCCAGACCCCTCTGTCCTCCTCTTCTTCCCCCAGACTCCTCTGTCCTCCTCTTCTTCCCCCAGACCCCTCTGTCCTCCTCTTCTTCCCCCAGATCCCTCTGTCCTCCTCTTCTTCCCCCAGACCCCTCTGTCCTCCTCTTCTTCCCCCAGACCCCTCTGTCCTCCTCTTCTTCCCTCAGACCCCCCTGTCCTCCTCTTCTTCTCCCAGACCCCTCTGTCCTCCTCTTCTTCCCCGAGACCCCTCTGTCCTCCTCTTCTTCCCCCAGACCCCTCTGTCCTCCTCTTCTTCCCCCAGACCCCTCTGTTCTCCTCTTCTTCCCCCAGACTCCTCTGTCCTCCTCTTCCCTCAGACCCCTCTGTCCTCCTCTTCTTCCCCCAGACCCCTCTGTCCTCCTCTTCTTCCCCCAGACCCCTCTGTTCTCCTCTTCTTCCCCCAGACTCCTCTGTCCTCCTCTTCCCTCAGACCCCTCTGTCCTCCTCTTCTTCCCCCAGACCCCTCTGTCCTCCTCTTCTTCCCCCAGACTCCTTTGTCCTCCTCTTCTTCCCCAGACTCCTCTGTCCTCCTCTTCCCCCAGACCCCTCTGTCCTCCTCTTCTTCCCCCAGACTCCTCTGCCCTCTTCTTCCCCCAGACCCCTCTGTTCTCCTCTTCTACCCCCAGACTCCTCTGTCCTCCTCTTCCCTCAGACCCCTCTGTCCTCCTCCTCTTCCCCCAGACCCCTCTGTCCTCCTCTTCTTCCCTCAGACCCCTCTGTCCTCCTCCTCTTCCGCCAGACCGCTCTGTCCTCCTCTTCTTCCCCCAGACCCCTCTGTCCTCCTCTTCTTCCCCAAGACCCCTCTGTCCTCCTCTTCTTCCCCCAGACCCCTCTGTCCTCCTCTTCTTCCCCCAGACCCCTCTGTCCTCCTCTTCTTCCCCCAGACCCCTCTGTCCTCCTCTTCTTCCCCCAGACTCCTCTGTCCTCCTCTTCTTCTCCCAGAACCCTCTGTCCTCCTCTTCTTCCCCCAGATCCCTCTGTCCTCCTCTTCTTCTCCCAGACCCCTCTGTCCTCCTCTTCTTCCCCCAGATCCCTATGTCCTCCTCTTCTTCCCCCAGACTCCTCTGTCCTCCTCTTCTTCCCCCAGACTCCTCTGTCCTCCTCTTCTTCCCCCAGACCCCTCTGTCCTCCTCTTCTTCCCCCAGACCCCTCTGTCCTCCTCTTCTTCCCCCAGACCCCTCTGTCCTCCTCTTCTTCCCCCAGACCCCTCTGTCCTCCTCTTCTTCCCCCAGACCCCTCTGTCCTCCTCTTCTTCCCCCAGACCCCTCTGTCCTCCTCTTCTTCCCCCAGACCCCTCTGTCCTCCTCTTCTTCCCCCAGACCCCTCTGTCCTCCTCTTCTTCCCCCAGACCCCTCTGTCCTCCTCTTCTTCCCCCAGACCCCTCTGTCCTCCTCTTCTTCCCCCAGACCCCTCTGTCCTCCTCTTCTTCCCCCAGACCCCTCTGTCCTCCTCTTCTTCCCCCAGACCCCTCTGTCCTCCTCTTCTTCCCTCAGACTCCTCTGTCCTCCTCTTCTTCCCCCAGACTTCTCTGCCCTCTTCTTTCCCCAGACCCCTCTGTCCTCCTCTTCTTCCCCCAGACCCCTCTGTCCTCCTCTTCTTCCCCCAGACCCCTCTGTCCTCCTCTTCTTCCCCCAGACCCCTCTGTCCTTTTCTTCTTCCCCCAGACCCCTCTGTCCTCCTCTTCTTCCCCCAGACCCCTCTGTCTTCCTCCTCTTCCCCCAGACCCCTCTGTCCTCCTCTTCTTCCCCCAGACCCCTCTGTCCTCCTCTTCTTCCCCCGACCCCTCTGTCCTCCTCTTCTTCCCCCGACCCCTCTGTCCTCCTCTTCTTCCCCCAGACCCCTCTGTCTTCCTCCTCTTCCCCCAGACCCCTCTGTCCTCCTCTTCTTCCCCCAGATCCCTCTGTCCTCCTCTTCTTCCCCCAGACCCCTCTGTCCTCCTCCTCCAGACTCCTCTGTCCTCCTCCTCCAGACTCCTCTGTCCTCCTCTTCTTCCCCCAGACCCCTCTGTCCTCCTCTTCTTCCCCCAGACCCCTCTGTCCTCCTCTTCTTCCCCCAGACCCCTCTGTCCTCCTCTTCTTCCCCCAGACCCCTCTGTCCTCCTCTTCTTCCCCCAGACCCCTCTGTCTTCCTCCTCTTCCCCCAGACCCCTCTGTCCTCCTCTTCTTCCCCCAGACCCCTCTGTCCTCCTCTTCTTCCCCCGACCCCTCTGTCCTCCTCTTCTTCCCCCAGACCCCTCTGTCTTCCTCCTCTTCCCCCAGACCCCTCTGTCCTCCTCTTCTTCCCCCAGATCCCTCTGTCCTCCTCTTCTTCCCCCAGACCCCTCTGTCCTCCTCCTCCAGACTCCTCTGTCCTCCTCCTCCTCCAGACTCCTCTGTCCTCCTCTTCTTCCCCCAGACCCCTCTGTCCTCCTCTTCTTCCCCCAGACCCCTCTGTCCTCCTCTTCTTCCCCCAGACCCCTCTGTCCTCCTCTTCTTCCCCCAGACCCCTCTGTCCTCCTCTTCTTCCCCCAGACCCCTCTGTCCTCCTCTTCTTCCCCAAGACCCCTCTGTCCTCCTCTTCTTCCCCCAGACCCCTATGTCCTCCTCTTCTTCCCCCAGACCCCTCTGTCCTCTTCTTCTTCCCCCAGACCCCTCTCTCCTTCTCCTTTTCCCCCAGACCCCTCTGTCCTCCTCTTCTTCCCCCAGACCCCTCTGTCCTCCTCTTCTTCCCCCAGACCCCTCTGTCCTCCTCTTCTTCCCCAAGACCCCTCTGTCCTCCTCTTCTTCCCCCAGACCCCTATGTCCTCCTCTTCTTCCCCCAGACCCCTCTGTCCTCCTCTTCTTCCCCCAGACCCCTCTCTCCTCCTCCTCTTCCCCCAGACCCCTCTGTCCTCCTCTTCTTCCCCCAGACCCCTCTGTCCTCCTCTTCTTCCCCCAGACCCCTCTGTCCTCCTCTTCTTCCCCCAGACCCCTCTGTCCTCCTCTTCTTCCCCCAGACCCCTCTGTCCTCCTCTTCTTCCCCCAGACCCCTCTGTCCTCCTCTTCCCCCAGACACCTCTGTCCTCCTCTTCCCCCAGACCCCTCTGTCCTCCCCCAGACCCCTCTGTCCTCCCCCAGACCCCTCTGTCCTCCCCCAGACTCCTCTGTCCTGCTCCTCCAGACTCCTCTGTCCTCCTCCTCCAGACTCCTCTGTCCATCTCCTCCTCCAGACTCCTCTGTCCTCCTCCTCCTCCAGACTCCTCTGTCCATCTCCTCCTCCAGACTCCTCTGTCCTCCTCCTCCTCCTCCTCCTGCAGACTCCTCTGTCCTCCTCCTCCTCCTCCAGACTCCTCTGTCCTCCTCCTCCAGACTCCTCTGTCCTCCTCCTCCAGACTCCTCTGTCCTCCTCCTCCTCCAGACTCCTCTGTCCTCCTCCTCCTCCAGACTCCTCTGTCCTCCTCCTCCTCCAGACTCCTCTGTCCTCCTCCTCCTCCAGACTCCTCTGTCCTCCTCCTCCTCCAGACTCCTGTGTCCTCCTCCTCCTCCTCCAGACTCCTCTGTCCTCCTCCTCCAGACTCCTCTGTCCTCCTCCTCCAGACTCCTCTGTCCCCCTCCGGCCTCCCTGTTATGTGTCAGACATCCGTGCTGCTCTATATGTGACTCCTGGCAGTGGGGCAGGAGGCGTCTTATCTTCTTGTTAAAGTAGTTTTCCATTGCTGCAGTTGGAGGGACGGTTATTAGGACTGCAGAGGAATTCACATAAAGGTTAACCCCTGGCGTGCCGGCCGCAGCATAGAGTACATCCCCTGTGCTTTACACTGCAGCTCCTGGGGGCTTAGCTGTAGTACCCAGCGTGACCACTGCACAGTGTATGGCGCACCACCTCCCAGGGAATGCTGGGAGATTTCAGCTCTAACATTGCAGAACAGATGAAGATTCTAGAAATCCCGGACTTGGAGCGACTTCTCTCGCTGTGGCTCATGGGTCTCCCCTTCATGTGGACGCCCTGCGGCCGGAGGCTCACGTGGCGTTACCGCGTCACAGCAGCTGAGAGCAGCTTTGCCTCATTACATTGCTGTCAACATTGCGTTTTCAAAACGCACGCTTTACCGCCGCCGGAGACGAGAGGGAAGTTCATGCCGGTTCCATCGCATTTGTCTAAAAACAGGAAATTAGCGTCAGGTGCAGATTATCGCCAGTAACGCGCAGGTGCGGTCACATGACCCTTTTTCACGTTTCCGTCCTTTTCCCATGTTTCCCTGCGTTTGGCCGGTTTGAATCCGTTTTTTCCTCATTTGTGGAAGTTTAAGCATCTGTGAAAGTGTTAATAAATCTTCTTACAGAAACTAAGAAAAACGGATTCACGGCAGCCAAAAACGCAGGAAACCGTGAAAAAAACCGCACCCAGAGCGCTGCGCGGGACCTGACAATAATCCGGGGATCCTCCTCCTGTCGGGCGCCTGACCTCCTGTGTTTTGGGGTGCGGTGAGGAATATTCCGTATACGGGAGATGGGGTGAAGGTCTCTGTACACATGACAGCTGGCGCAGGAGTGTCGCCCCCCGGTGACCCCGTGACTCCGAGCCGCCGGTCACAGGGGTCGTGTCCACTATTTGAGGTGAGAGGGGCGGGACATGATATAATTAGATTCTTTGTGGTCAGGAGGTCAGAGGTCATTTTCCTGGAACCCTCTGCAGGATTGTCATGTGTGGGAGAATGTGGGGAATTCGGAGCTGACATCTCCCAGCATTCCCTGCTTGTTCAGTCTCTGTGATGTCTCCCTGTATAGTGCTTCCAGTGCAGGTCGCGTCATCATGAACCCGACCCCTCAGTATTGGGGTGCATGCTCTGTATACAGGGATGTGACCCCTCAGTATTGGGGTACATGCTTTGTATACACGGATACGACCCCGTCCCCTCAGTATTGGGGTGCATGCTCTGTATACAGGGATACGTCCCTGTCCCCTCAGTATTGGGGTACATGCTCTGTATACAGGGATACGGCCTCGTCCCCTCAGTATTGGGGTGCATGCTCTGTATACAGGGATACGTCCATGTCCCCTCAGTAATGGGGTACATGCTCTGTATACAGGGATACAGCCCCGTCCCCTCAGTATTGGGGTACATGCTCTGTATACAGGGATACGGCCCCGTCCCCTCAGTATTGGGGTGCATGCTCTGTATACAGGGATATGTCCCCGTCCCCTCAGTATTGGGGTACATGCTCTGTATACAGGGATACGGCCCTGTCCCCTCAGTATTGGGGTGCATGCTCTGTATACAGGGATACGGCCCTGTCCCCTCAGTATTGGGGTACATGCTCTGTATACAGGGATATGACCACTCAGTATTGGGGTGCATGCTCTGTATATAGGGATAAGGCCCTGTCCCCTCCGTATTGGGGTACATGCTCTGTATACAGGGATATGTCCCCGTCCCCTCAGTATTGGGGTACATGCTCTGTATACAGGGATACGGCCCTGTCCCCTCAGTATTGGGGTGCATGCTCTGTATACAGGGATATGACCACTCAGTATTGGGGTGCATGCTCTGTATACAGGGATACGGCCCTGTCCCCTCAGTATTGGGGTACATGCTCTGTATACAGGGATACGGCCCTGTCCCCTCAGTATTGGGGTGCATGCTCTGTATACAGGGATATGACCACTCAGTATTGGGGTGCATGCTCTGTATACAGGGATACGGCCCTGTCCCCTCAGTATTGGGGTACATGCTCTGTATACAGGGATATGACCACTCAGTATTGGGGTGCATGCTCTGTATATAGGGATAAGGCCCTGTCCCCTCCGTATTGGGGTACATGCTCTGTATACAGGGATATGTCCCCGTCCCCTCAGTATTGGGGTACATGCTCTGTATACAGGGATATGACCACTCAGTATTGGGGTGCATGCTCTGTATACAGGGATACGGCCCTGTCCCCTCAGTATTGGGGTGCATGCTCTGTATACAGGGATACGGCCCTGTCCCCTCAGTATTGGGGTGCATGCTCTGTATACAGGGATACGGCCCTGTCCCCTCAGTATTGGGGTGCATGCTCTGTATACAGGGATACGGCCCTGTCCCCTCAGTATTGGGGTACATGCTCTGTATACAGGGATATGACCACTCAGTATTGGGGTGCATGCTCTGTATCCACGGATACGACTCTCTTGGTGCTGCAGGTTCCAGATCTAAATGTTGATGTTCCCTATTTTGGAAATGGGAATCCTGGATCCATATATCAGGATATAAACGCTGTGCTTCGGGTCCTTGCGTCATCAGGGGGTGGATGTTCCCTGAGACCATTCCTTCCTATAAATACAGAATGGGGTCAGTGCTCCGGCACAGGCAGGAGGGGGTTAATAGCAGAGGGGGCGGGGGGGGGGGCTCCGGATGTGTCCTGGAGGTGTCATATGTCTCTGCCTATAAGTATAACATGGCTGAGCTCCCTGTTACCCCAGCAGAGGGTCACGACTGCTCCAAATAGCCCAGAACGCTGCAGTATGATCCTCTGCTGCATCTCTGCTTGCTGTCATCGACTACTAATATTCCCTGTATTTCTTACAGCTGAAGGTTTGTTACAGTTGTGCCTAGTCTAGACAAATGCTTGGACTATGAACTGATACATGTTTCCTGCACTGATACATTGTAACAAACTATCAAGATGGTAGAGAACATGGTAGATATGGGGGCCCCAGGGGTGGAGTGTGGGTGCTGGGGCCGGGCACCTCGTCTGGCACCGCCTCGCACCCGCTTTATGTTCTTCTGTCTGTAAAGCTTCTAATAGTAAATCTGTGAGGAGGATTCTTAAAGGGCCGGCGAGGGCTGACACCAGGGAGCAGTAGCTGGTTCTGGCAGGTTCTCGTGGTTGCGCCATCAGTCATGTGGGGGCAGACGCCAGCAGCGCCGATCGATATCTGTGACGCCCATCACCCGGCGGCTTCTGCCCTCGCTGACATTTCATTTGCACTTTGTGGAAAATTACTGAAATACGGACAAACAGCGAATTGTGGGAAGAGCGACACCTTATTCCTGCCATACCTGTGACCAGATTTGTCTGGGGCAGTATATATGAGTCATGGGCAGTATATATGAACTATGGGCAGTATGTAGGAGCTCCAGGGCAGTATATATGACGTTGGACCAGTATGTGTGAGTCCCGGGCACTATATGTGTGAGTCCCGGGCACTATATGTGTGAGCCCCGGGCACTATATGTGTGAGCCCCGGGCACTATATGTGTGAGTCCCGGGCACTATATGTGTGAGTCCCGGGCACTATATGTGTGAGCCCCGGGCACTATATGTGTGAGCCCCGGGCAGTATATGTGTGAGCCCCGGGCACTATATGTGTGAGTCCCGGGCAGTATATGTGTGAGCCCCGGGCACTATATGTGTGAGTCCCGGGCACTATATGTGTGAGTCCCGGGCACTATATGTGTGAGCCCCGGGCACTATATGTGTGAGCCCCGGGCAGTATATGTGTGAGCCCCGGGCAGTATATGTGTGAGCCCCGGGCAGTATATGTGTGAGCCCCGGGCAGTATATGTGTGAGCCCCGGGCACTATATGTGTGAGCCCCGGGCAGTATATGTGTGAGCCCCGGGCACTATATGTGTATGAGCCCCGGGCACTATATGTGTGAGTCCCGGGCACTATATGTGTGAGTCCCGGGCACTATATGTGTGAGCCCCGGGCACTATATGTGTGAGCCCCGGGCAGTATATGTGTGAGCCCCGGGCAGTATATGTATGAGCCCCGGGCACTATATGTGTGAGCCCCGGGCACTAAATGTGTGAGCCCCGGGCAGTATATGTGTGAGCCCCGGGCAGTATATGTGTGAGCCCCGGGCAGTATATGTGTGAGTCCCGGGCAGTATATGTGTGAGTCCCGGGCACTATATGTGTGAGCCCCGGGCAGTATATGTGTGAGTCCCGGGCAGTATATGTGTGAGCCCCGGGCACTATATGTGTGAGCCCCGGGCACTATATGTGTGAGCCCCGGGCACTATATGTGTGAGCCCCGGGCACTATATGTGTGAGCCCCGGGCACTATACGTGTGAGCCCCGGGCACTATACGTGTGAGCCCCGGGCACTATATGTGTGAGTCCCGGGCAGTATATGTGTGAGCCCCGGGCACTATATGTGTGAGTCCCGGGCAGTATGTGTGTGAGTCCCGGGCACTATGTGTGTGAGCCCCGGGCACTATACGTGTGAGCCCCGGGCACTATATGTGTGAGTCCCGGGCAGTATATGTGTGAGTCCCGGGCTCTATATGTGTGAGTCCCGGGCTCTATATGTGTGAGTCCCGGGCACTATATGTGTGAGTCCCGGGCAGTATATGTGTGAGTCCCGGGCAGTATGTGTGTGAGCCCCGGGCACTATACGTGTGAGCCCCGGGCACTATATGTGTGAGTCCCGGGCAGTATATGTGTGAGTCCCGGGCTCTATATGTGTGAGTCCCGGGCACTATATGTGTGAGTCCCGGGCAGTATATGTGTGAGTCCCGGGCTCTATATGTGTGAGTCCCGGGCACTATATGTGTGAGTCCCGGGCAGTATATGTGTGAGTCCCGGGCAGTATATGTGTGAGCCCCGGGCACTATATGTGTGAGTCCCGGGCACTATATGTGTGAGTCCCGGGCAGTATCTATGACTACTGGGCAGTATGTGTATGAGTCCTGGGTAGTATCTATAGGTCCTGGGAAGTATCTATGACTACTGGGCAGTATATATGAGCTCTGGTGCGCGGAGCTTGCTGATGGTGAGGTTACAGCAGGGGGGGACGTGCCTCTCTGTGCAGCGCTCCGGCTTGTGTTGGTGCTATACACATAAATAATACATGGTATCTGTATTTTGTTACAGTGTTGCAGCGGGAGGCATCGGTGTCTCCATGACAGGGATCCCCATTGTCCTCTGTGTAATTCTACCAGTCACAGTAGCCCCGGATAGAAATGGGAGGAGCTATGGGCGGGGCCTGAGGCCACCTGGGGGGGGGGGTAATGGGGGAGGGGGGTCACACAGGAGCCACAAGGGGAGGTAAGTAGAGACACTATCATTGCTTCTAGTTAGTAGGCTTAGCGCTGGTGATTGTTGCCAGGGGCATCATGGGATTGTGCATAGAGATGCTACATGCAGGATGTGTGGGGAGGCCGGCGCTCGCCAGGGGCATCATGGGATTGTGAATAGAGATGCTACATGCAGGATGTGTGGGGAGGCCGGCGCTCACCAGGGGCATCATGGGATTGTGCATAGAGATGCTACATGCAGGATGTGTGGGGAGGCCGGCGCTCGCCAGGGGCATCATGGGATTGTGCATAGAGATGCTACATGCAGGATGTGTGGGGAGGCCGGCGCTCACCAGGGGCATCATGGGATTGTGCATAGAGATGCTACATGCAGGATGTGTGGGGAGGCCGGCGCTCGCCAGGGGCATCATGGGATTGTGAATAGAGATGCTACATGCAGGATGTGTGGGGAGGCCGGCGCTCACCAGGGGCATCATGGGATTGTGCATAGAGATGCTACATGCAGGATGTGTGGGGAGGCCGGCGCTCACCAGGGGCATCATGGGATTGTGCATAGAGATGCTACATGCAGGATGTGTGGGGAGGCCGGCGCTCGCCAGGGGCATCATGGGATTGTGAATAGAGATGCTACATGCAGGATGTGTGGGGAGGCCGGCGCTCGCCAGGGGCATCATGGGATTGTGAATAGAGATGCTACATACAGGATGTGTGGGGAGGCCGGCGCTCGCCAGGGGCATCATGGGATTGTGAATAGAGATGCTACATGCAGGATGTGTGGGGAGGCCGGCGCTCACCAGGGGCATCATGGGATTGTGCATAGAGATGCTACATGCAGGATGTGTGGGGAGGCCGGCGCTCACCAGGGGCATCATGGGATTGTGAATAGAGATGCTACATGCAGGATGTGTGGGGAGGCCAGCGCTCGCCAGGGGCATCATGGGATTGTGCATAGAGATGCTACATGCAGGATGTGTGGGGAGGCCGGCGCTCACCAGGGGCATCATGGGATTGTGCATAGAGATGCTACATGCAGGATGTGTGGGGAGGCCGGCGCTCGCCAGGGGCATCATGGGATTGTGAATAGAGATGCTACATGCAGGATGTGTGGGGAGGCCGGCGCTCACCAGGGGCATCATGGGATTGTGCATAGAGATGCTACATGCAGGATGTGTGGGGAGGCCGGCGCTCACCAGGGGCATCATGGGATTGTGCATAGAGATGCTACATGCAGGATGTGTGGGGAGGCCGGCGCTCGCCAGGGGCATCATGGGATTGTGAATAGAGATGCTACATGCAGGATGTGTGGGGAGGCCGGCGCTCACCAGGGGCATCATGGGATTGTGCATCGAGATGCTACATGCAGGATGTGTGGGGAGGCCGGCGCTCACCAGGGGCATCATGGGATTGTGAATAGAGATGCTACATGCAGGATGTGTGGGGAGGCCGGCGCTCACCAGGGGCATCATGGGATTGTGCATAGAGATGCTACATGCAGCATGTGTGGGGAGGCCGGCGCTCGCCAGGGGCATCATGGGATTGTGAATAGAGATGCTACATGCAGGATGTGTGGGGAGGCCGGGGCTCACCAGGGGCATCATGGGATTGTGCATAGAGATGCTACATGCAGGATGTGTGGGGAGGCCGGCGCTCACCAGGGGCATCATGGGATTGTGCATAGAGATGCTACATGCAGGATGTGTGGGGAGGCCGGCGCTCACCAGGGGCATCATGGGATTGTGCATAGAGATGCTACATGCAGGATGTGTGGGGAGGCCGGCGCTCGCCAGGGGCATCATGGGATTGTGCATAGAGATGCTACATGCAGGATGTGTGGGGAGGCCGGCGCTCACCAGGGGCATCATGGGATTGTGCATAGAGATGCTACATGCAGGATGTGTGGGGAGGCCGGCGCTCACCAGGGGCATCATGGGATTGTGCATAGAGATGCTACATGCAGGATGTGTGGGGAGGCCGGCGCTCACCAGGGGCATCATGGGATTGTGCATAGAGATGCTACATGCAGGATGTGTGGGGAGGCCGGCGCTCACCAGGGGCATCATGGGATTGGGAATAGAGATGCTACATGCAGGATGTGTGGGGAGGCCGGCGCTCACCAGGGGCATCATGGGATTGTGCATAGAGATGCTACATGCAGGATGTGTGGGGAGGCCGGTGCTCGCTCCTCTCCACCCTCCTTATCTTGTTTGTTTTCAGGGAGCAGGAATTGACCGGAGGAGATGGAGCGCACACATAGGTGCCAGCGCCACACACACCTGCACCCACTCACACCCTGCACCCACTCACACCCCTGCACCCACTCACACCCTGCACCCACTCACACCCCTGCACCCACTCACACCCTGCACCCACTCACACCCCTGCACCCACTCACACCCCTGCACCCACTCACACCCCTGCACCCACTCACACCCTGCACCCACTCACACCCTGCACCCACTCACACCCTGCACCCACTCACACCCTGTACCCCACTCACACCCTGCACCCACTCACACCCTGCACCCACTCACACCCTGCACCCACTCACACCCTGCACCCACTCACACCCTGCACCCACTCACACCCTGCACCCACTCACACCCTGCACCCACTCACACCCTGCACCCACTCACACCCTGCACCCACACACACCCTGCACCCACTCACACCCTGTACCCCACACATACCTGCACCCACTCACACCCTTCACCCACACACACCCCTGCACCCACACACACCCCTGCACCCACTCACACCGTGCACCCACACACACCCCTGCACCCACTCACACCGTGCACCCACTCACACCCTGCACCCACACACACCCTGCACCCACTCACACCCTGTACCCCACACATACCTGCACCCACTCACACCCTGCACCCACACACACCCCTGCACCCACTCACACCGTGCACCCACTCACACCCTGCACCCACTCACACCCTGCACCCACTCACACCCTGCACCCACACACACCCTGCACCCACACACACCCCTGCACCCACACACACCCCTGCACCCACTCACACCCCTGCACCCACTCACACCGTGCACCCACTCACACCCTGCACCCACACACACCCCTGCACCCACACACACCCTGCACCCCACACACACCCTGCACCCCACACACACCCTGCACCCACACACACCCCTGCACCCACTCACACCCTGCACCCACTCACACCCCTGCACCCACTCACACCCCTGCACCCACTCATACTCTGCACCCACTCACACCCCTGCACCCACTCACACCCCTGCACCCACTCACACCCCTGCACCCACTCACACCCCTGCACCCACTCACACCCCTGCACCCACTCACACCCTGCACCCACTCACACCCTGCACCCACTCACACCCCTGCACCCACTCACACCCCTGCACCCACTCACACCCCTGCACCCACACACACCCCCGCACCCACTCACACCACCTTGCACCCACTCACACCCTGCACCCCACACATACCTGCACCCACTCACACCCCTGCACCCACTCACACCCCTGCACCCACTCACACCCTGCACCCACTCATACTCTGCACCCACTCACACCCCTGCACCCACTCACACCCCTGCACCCACTCACACCCCTGCACCCACTCACACCCCTGCACCCACTCACACCCCTGCACCCACTCACACCCCTGCACCCACTCACACCCTGCACCCACTCACACCCTGCACCCACTCACACCCCTGCACCCACTCACACCCCTGCACCCACACACACCCCCGCACCCACTCACACCACCTTGCACCCACTCACACCCTGCACCCCACACATACCTGCACCCCACACATACCTGCACCCACTCACACCCTGCACCCACTTACACCCTGCACCCACACACTCCCCTGCACCCACTCACACCCTGCACCCACTCACACCCTGCACCCACTCACACCCTGCACCCACACACACCCCTGCACCCACTCACACCCTGCACCCACTCACACCCTGCACCCCACTCACACCTGCACCCCACTCACACCTGCACCCACTCACACCTGCACCCACTCACACCCTGCACCCACTCACACCCTGCACCCACTCACACCCTGCACCCACTCACACCCTGCACCCACTCACACCCTGCACCCACTCACACCCTGCACCCACTCACACCCTGCACCCACTCACACCTGCACCCACTCACACCCCTGCACCCACTCACACCCCTGCACCCACTCACACCCTGCACCCACTCACACCCCTGCACCCACTCACACCCCTTCACCCACTTACACCCTGCATCCACTTACACCCTGCATCCACTTACACCCTGCACCCACTTACACCCTGCACCCACTTACTCCCTGCACCCACTCACACCCCTGCACCCACTCACACCCCTGCACCCACTTACACCCTGCACCCACTTACACCCTGCACCCACTTACACCCTGCACCCACTTACTCCCTGCACCCACTCACACCCTGCACCCCACACATACCTGCACTCACTCACACCTGCACCCACTCACACCCCTGCACCCACTTGCACCCTGCACCCTCGCACCCCTCTCACCTTGTCTGTCTCTTGCAGTGACATGGAGCCTCCACAGACGGAGATGGTGGACATGCGCTTGTGTGAGAAATCCAATGGAGCGATGGGATCAGAGACGCCGGAGCCCAGGTTCTTGTCATCTGCACTGGGGGGGGGGGGGTTGGGGGGGCTCCTATACCCCTATAGGGGCCCCACAGGACTGGGCCCCAGTAACCGGTTATTTCTGCTCTATTTAGTTTCACTGGACCCGAGAACCAAGAACTGGAGGAGTTTCTTCCTCATGTCTCCGGGAAAGAGAAAACCAGATTCACAGATGTGAGTAACCACAGTGTGACCCTATAGCCTCTATACTGGACACCGCACAGTGTGACCCTATAGCCACTATACTGGACACCGCACAGTGTGACCCTATAGCCACTATACTGGACACCGCACAGTGTGACCCTATAGCTACTATACTGGACACTGCGCAGTGTGACCCTAAAGCCTCTATACTGGACACCGCACAGTGTGACCCTATAGCCACTATACTGGACACCGCACAGTGTGACCCTATAGCCACTATACTGGACACCGCACAGTGTGACCCTATAGCTACTATACTGGACACTGCGCAGTGTGACCCTATAGCCACTATACTGGACACCGCACAGTGTGACCCTATAGCCACTATACTGGACACTGCACAGTGTGACCCTATAGCCCCTATACTGGACACCGCACAGTGTGACCCTATAGCCACTATACTGGACACCGCACAGTGTGACCCTATAGCCACTATACTGGACAGGGCACAGTGTGAACCTATAGCCACTATACAGGACAGGGCACAGTGTGAACCTATAGCCACTATACAGGACAGGGCACAGTGTGACCCTATAGCTACTATACTGGACACTGCGCAGTGTGACCCTATAGCCTCTATACTGGACACAGCACAGTGTGACCCTATAGCTGCTATACTGGACACTGCGCGGTGTGACCCTATAGCCTCTATACTGGACACCGCACAGTGTGACCCTATAGCCACTATACTGGACACCGCACAGTGTGACCCTATAGCCACTATACTGGACAGGGCACAGTGTGAACCTATAGCCACTATACAGGACAGGGCACAGTGTGACCCTATAGCCTCTATACTGGACACCGCACAGTGTGACCCTATAGCTACTATACTGGACACCGCACAGTGTGACCCTATAGCTACTATACTGGACACTGCGCAGTGTGACCCTATAGCCACTATACTGGACACCGCACAGTGTGACCCTATAGCCACTATACTGGACACCGCACAGTGTGACCCTATAGCCTCTATACTGGACACCGCACAGTGTGACCCTATAGCTACTATACTGGACACCGCACAGTGTGACCCTATAGCTACTATACTGGACACTGCGCAGTGTGACCCTATAGCCACTATACTGGACACCGCACAGTGTGACCCTATAGCCACTATACTGGACACCGCACAGTGTGACCCTATAGACACTATACTGGACATGGCACAGTGTGACCCTATAGGCACTATACTGGACACTGCACAGTGTGACCCTATAGCCTCTATACTGGACACTGCACAGTGTGACCCTATAGCTGCTATACTGGACACTGCACAGTGTGACCCTATAGCCTCTATACTGGACACTGCACAGTGTGACCCTATAGCCTCTATACTGGACATGGCACAGTGTGACCCTATAGCCTCTATACTGGACAGGGCACAGTGTGACCCTATAGCCTCTACACTGGACACAGCACAGTGTGAGCCTATAGCTGCTATACTGGACACTGCACAGTGTGACCCTATAGGCACTATACTGGACACTGCACAGTGTGACCCTATAGGCACTATACTGGACAGGGCACAGTGTGACCCTATAGCCTCTATGCTGGACAGGGCACAGTGTGACCCTATAGCCTCTATGCTGGACAGGGCACAGTGTGACCCTATAGCCTCTACACTGGACACAGCAAAGTGTGACCCTATAGCCACTATACTGGACACCGCACAGTGTGACCCTATAGCTACTATACTGGACACCGCACAGTGTGACCCTATAGCTACTATACTGGACACTGCGCAGTGTGACCCTATAGCCACTATGCTGGACAGGGCACAGTGTGACCCTATAGCCACTATACTGGACACCGCACAGTGTGACCCTATAGACACTATACTGGACATGGCACAGTGTGACCCTATAGGCACTATACTGGACACTGCACAGTGTGACCCTATAGCCTCTATACTGGACACTGCACAGTGTGACCCTATAGCCACTATACTGGACACCGCACAGTGTGACCCTATAGCTACTATACTGGACACCGCACAGTGTGACCCTATAGCTACTATACTGGACACTGCGCAGTGTGACCCTATAGCCACTATGCTGGACAGGGCACAGTGTGACCCTATAGCCTCTATACTGGACACCGCACAGTGTGACCCTATAGGCACTATACTGGACAGGGCACAGTGTGACCCTATAGGCACTATACTGGACAGGGCACAGTGTGACCCTATAGCCTCTATACTGGACATGGCACCGTGTGACCCTATAGCCTCTATGCTGGACAGGGCACAGTGTGACCCTATAGCTACTATACTGGACACCGCACAGTGTGACCCTATAGCTACTATACTGGACACTGCGCAGTGTGACCCTATAGCCACTATACTGGACACCGCACAGTGTGACCCTATAGCCTCTATACTGGTCACCGCACAGTGTGACCCTATAGCTACTATACTGGACACCGCACAGTGTGAGCCTATAGCCACTATACTGGACACCGCACAGTGTGACCCTATAGCCTCTATACTGGACACTGCGCAGTGTGACCCTATAGCCTCTATACTGGGCACTGCACAGTGTGACCCTATAGCCTCTATACTGGACACTGCACAGTGTGACCCTATAGCCTCTATACTGGACACTGCGCAGTGTGACCCTATAGTCTCTATACTGGACACCGCACAGTGTGACCCTATAGCTACTATACTGGACACCGCACAGTGTGACCCTATAGCCTCTATACTGGACACCGCACAGTGTGACCCTATAGCCTCTATACTGGTCACCGCACAGTGTGACCCTATAGCTACTATACTGGACACCGCACAGTGTGACCCTATAGCCTCTATACTGGACACTGCGCAGTGTGACCCTATAGCCACTATACGTGGTTTATACTTCCCTGTGCATGTGTCCTGCTCACGTCCTGCAGGAGTCTCACAATTCTTTCCTCACAGTTCGAGGGGAAGACGTCTTTCGGGATGTCGGTCTTTAACCTGAGTAACGCCATCATGGGCAGCGGCATCCTGGGACTGGCATACGCCATGGCGAACACCGGCGTCCTGCTCTTCCTGTAAGTGCCCCCTACTGCAGCCGTGTGTTTGTTACAATGTGTCAGCCCAGGTTCAGCCCCAGAGGTAGGTCATGTGAGAGGTTCCATTCACTGACTGTGAGCTCTACAGCACAGGGCGGGGATTATAGAGCCCCTATAGATAAGGGGTCCACTCCATAGTAGAGGAGTCCTGGCTGGACGCATGTGTACCCCCCCCCATGTCACATGACCCCCCCCCCCATGTCACATGACATCACAGCTCCTCAGGTATGAGCCTGGGCTCCGGGCACTGATAGGTTAATTACCCTGGATCTCCCCCCCCCTCCCCCCTGGCACCCAGATCCTTAATGTAGGGGCAGCGTGTTCTCCGATCCCGTGGGAACAGACGTCTGAATTCTGGGCACACAGGGGCGAGGAGGGTGCCAGGTGCCAGAATAACTGCAAGATAAGACCGAGGTCATGTCATCCCCATGATAAAGTCTATGTAAGGATGTGTAGGGGTTCAGCGTGAGGTCATTCAGCCGGATCGGGGGTCACTGATGGTGTGTGCCTGATGCAGGAAGGGAGAGCGTGAGGTTATGTGTAGGATGACAAAGTTGCCTGATGGTGTTCTACTGCGCGACTTGTAGGATTATTTTACGCTACTGTGCTGATGGTGCAGTGCTGGGTTTACTGATGATATACAAAAGCTAAGGTTGTCTGCAGGTGCACATTTACTATTCTATATAAAAGCTAAGGTTGTATGAAGGTGCACGTTTACTATTCTATATGATAGCTGAGGTTGTATGACAGCGCAGTGCTGGGCTGGCTGATGCTATATAAAAGCTAAGGTTGTATGATGGTGCACGTTTACTATTCTGTATGATAGCAGAGGTTGTATGATTGCGCAGTGCTGGGCTGGCTGATGCTATATAAAGCTAAGGTTGTATGATGGTGCACGTTTACTATTCTGTATGATAGCAGAGGTTGTATGATGGCGCAGTGCTGGGCTGGCTGATGCTATATAAAGCTAAGGTTGTATGATGGTACAAGTTTACTATTCTGTATGATAGCAGAGGTTGTATGACGGCGCAGTGCTGGGCTGGCTGATGCTATATAAAAGCTAAGGTTGTATGATGGTGCACGTTTACTATTCTGTATGATAGCAGAGGTTGTATGACGGCGCAGTGCTGGGCTGGCTGATGCTATATAAAAGCTAAGGTTGTATGATGGTGCACGTTTACTATTCTGTATGATAGCAAAGGTTGTATGACGGCGCAGTGCTGGGCTGGCTGATGCTATATAAAAGCTAAGGTTGTATGATGGTGCACGTTTACTATTCTCTATGATTGCAGAGGTTGTATGACGGCGCAGTGCTGGGCTGGCTGATGCTATATAAAAGCTAAGGTTGTATGATGGTGCACGTTTACTATTCTGTATGATAGCAGAGGTTGTATGATGGCGCAGTGCTGGGCTGGCTGATGCTATATAAAGCTAAGGTTGTATGATGGTGCACTTTTACTATTCTGTATGATAGCAGAGGTTGTATGACGGCGCAGTGCTGGGCTGGCTGATGCTATATAAAAGCTAAGGTTGTATGATGGTGCACGTTTACTATTCTGTATGATAGCAGAGGTTGTATGACGGCGCAGTGCTGGGCTGGCTGATGCTATATAAAAGCTAAGGTTGTATGATGCTGCACGTTTACTATTTTATATGATAGTAGAGGTTGTATGACAGCGCAGTGCTGAGCTGGCTGATGCTATATAAAAGCTAAGGTTGTATGATGGTGCACGTTTACTATTCTGTATGATAGCAGAGGTTGTATGACGGCGCAGTGCTGGGCTGGCTGATGCTATATAAAAGCTAAGGTTGTATGATGGTGCACGTTTACTATTCTGTATGATAGCAGAGGTTGTATGACGGCGCAGTGCTGGGCTGGCTGATGCTATATAAAAGCTAAGGTTGTATGATGGTGCACGTTTACTATTCTGTATGATAGCAGAGGTTGTATGACGGCGCAGTGCTGGGCTGGCTGATGCTATATAAAGCTCAGGTTGTATGATGGTGCACGTTTACTATTCTGTATGATAGCAGAGGTTGTATGACGGCGCAGTGCTGGGCTGGCTGATGCTATATAAAAGCTAAGGTTGTATGATGGTGCACGTTTACTATTCTGTATGATAGCAGAGGTTGTATGACGGCGCAGTGCTGGGCTGGCTGATGCTATATAAAAGCTAAGGTTGTATGATGGTGCACTTTTACTATTCTGTATGATAGCAGAGGTTGTATGACGGTGCAGTGCTGGGCTGGCTGATGCTATATAAAAGCTAAGGTTGTATGATGGTGCACGTTTACTATTCTCTATGATTGCAGAGGTTGTATGACAGCGCAGTGCTGGGCTGGCTGATGCTATATAAAAGCTGAGGTTGTATGATGGTGCACGTTTACTATTCTGTATGATAGCAGAGGTTGTATGACGGCGCAGTGCTGGGCTGGCTGATGCTATATAAAAGCTAAGGTTGTATGATGGTGCACGTTTACTATTCTCTATGATAGCTGAGGTTGTATGACAGCGCAGTGCTGGGCTGGCTGATGCTATATAAAAGCTGAGGTTGTATGATGGTGCACGTTTACTATTCTGTATGATAGCAGAGGTTGTATGACAGCGCAGTGCTGGGCTGGCCGATGCTATATAAAAGCTGAGGTTGTATGATGGTGCACGTTTACTATTCTGTATGATAGCAGAGGTTGTATGACGGCGCAGTGCTGGGCTGGCTGATGCTATATAAAAGCTAAGGTTGTATGATGGTGCACGTTTACTATTCTGTATGATAGCAGAGGTTGTATGACGGCGCTGGGCTGGCTGATGCTATATAAAAGCTAAGGTTGTATGATGGTGCACGTTTACTATTCTGTATGATAGCAGAGGTTGTATGACGGCGCAGTGCTGGGCTGGCTGATGCTATATAAAAGCTAAGGTTGTATGATGGTGCACGTTTACTATTCTGTATGATAGCAGAGGTTGTATGACGGCGCAGTGCTGGGCTGGCTGATGCTATACAAAGCTAAGGTTGTATGATGGTGCACTTTTACTATTCTGTATGATAGCAGAGGTTGTATGATGGCGCAGTGCTGGGTTGGCTGATGCTATATAAAGCTAAGGTTGTATGATGGTGCACGTTTACTATTCTGTATGATAGAAGAGGTTGTATGACGGCGCAGTGCTGGGCTGGCTGATGCTATATAAAAGCTAAGGTTGTATGATGGTGCACGTTTACTATTCTATATGATAGCAGAGGTTGTATGACGGCACAGTGCTGGGCTGGCTGATGCTATATAAAGCTAAGGTTGTATGATGGTGCACATTTACTATTCTGTATGATAGAAGAGGTTGTATGACGGCGCAGTGCTGGGCTGGCTGATGCTATATAAAGCTAAGGTTGTATGATGGTGCACGTTTACTATTCTGTATGATAGCAGAGGTTGTACGACGGCGCAGTGCTGGGCTGGCTGATGCTATATAAAGCTCAGGTTGTATGATGGTGCACGTTTACTATTCTGTATGATAGCAGAGGTTGTATGACGGCGCAGTGCTGGGCTGGCTGATGCTATATAAAGCTCAGTTTGTATGATGGTGCACGTTTACTATTCTGTATGATAGCAGAGGTTGTATGACGGCGCAGTGCTGGGTTGGCTGATGCTATATAAAGCTAAGGTTGTATGATGGTGCACGTTTACTATTCTGTATGATAGCAGAGGTTGTATGACGGCGCAGTGCTGGGCTGGCTGATGCTATATAAAGCTCAGGTTGTATGATGGTGCACGTTTACTATTCTGTATGATAGCAGAGGTTGTATGACGGCGCAGTGCTGGGCTGGCTGATGCTATATAAAGCTAAGGTTGTATGATGGTGCACGTTTACTATTCTGTATGATAGCAGAGGTTGTATGACGGCACAGTGCTGGGTTGGCTGATGCTATATAAAAGCTAAGGTTGTATGATGGTGCACGTTTACTATTCTGTATGATAGCAGAGGTTGTATGACGGCACAGTGCTGGGTTGGCTGATGCTATATAAAAGCTAAGGTTGTATGATGGTGCACGTTTACTATTCTGTATGATAGCAGAGGTTGTATGACGGCACAGTGCTGGGTTGGCTGATGCTATATAAAAGCTAAGGTTGTATGATGGTGCACGTTTACTATTCTGTATGATAGCAGAGGTTGTATGACGGCGCAGTGCTGGGCTGGCTGATGCTATATAAAGCTAAGGTTGTCTGCAGGTGCAGTGTGGTTAGTTATCACTGTGTGAGAGATAAAGTTGCCTGATGGTGCAGGCTTGGCTGTGCTATGGGCGGCGGTGTAAGTTTGGGGACCCCAGAGGTAGGTGTGCAGCGTGCAGGAGAAGGCCTTGTGTGACACCTGCTGGGTGCTTGATGCAGCTTGTGTGGGGTGTGGAGGGTGCAGCTGCAGGTTCCCACGGCTCAGGGACAGACACTCGCACTGAGCTGCAGAGCGTTCCTCCCACTGATCCCTCATTTCACTGACTGCAAGCAGAGATCCTACGCTGTGATGTTCATATTCCCTGATCTTGCAGGTTCCTGCTGACGGCTGTGGCGCTGCTGTCCACATACTCCATCCACCTGCTGCTCAAGTCCTCCGGGGTCGTAGGTGAGTGGGTGCTGTGGGTGCTGCAGGTGCTCTGGGTGCTGCGGAAGCTGTTGGTGGTGCTGGTGCTGTGGATGCTGCGGCTGCTGCGGGTGCTCTGGGTGCTGCGGGTGCTGTGGTTGCTGCGGGTGCTGTGGTTGCTGCGGGTGCTGTGGTTGTTGCGGGTGCTCTGGGTGCTGCGAGTGCTCTGGGTGCTGCGAGTGCTCTGGGTGCTGCGGGTGCTCTGGGTGCTGCGGAAGCTGTTGGTGGTGCTGCGGGTGCTGCGGTTGCTCTGGGTGCTGCGGTTGCTCTGGGTGCTGCGGTTGCTCTGGGTGCTGTGGGTGCTGCTGCTGCTGTGGAAGCTGTTGGTGGTGCTGGTGCTGTGGATGCTGCGGCTGCTGTGGGTGCTGCGGCTGCTGTGGGAGCTGTTGGTGGTGCTGGTGCTGTGGTTGCTGCGGGTGCTCTGGGTGCTGCGGATGCTGTGGGTGCTGCGGCTGCTGCGGAAGCTGTTGGTGCTGCTGGTGCTGTTGGTGCTGCTGGTGCTGTGGTTGCTGCGGGTGCTCTGGGTGCTGCGGGTGCTCTGGGTGCTGCGGATGCTCTGGGTGCTGCGGATGCTCTGGGTGCTGCGGGTGCTCCGGGTGCTGTGGGTGCTGTGGGTGCTGCGGCTGCTGCGAAAGCTTTTGGTGGTTGCTGTGGTTGCTGTGGTTGCTGTGGGTGCTGCGGGTGCTCTGGGTGCTGCGGATGCTGTGGGTGCTCTGGGTGCTGCTGCTGCTGCGGAAGCTGTTGGTGGTGCTGGTGCTCTGGTTGCTGCGGGTGCTCTGGTTGCTGCGGATGCTCTGGGTGCTGCGGATGCTCTGGGTGCTGCGGATGCTCTGGGTGCTGCGGATGCTCTGGGTGCTGCGGATGCTCTGGGTGCTGCGGGTGCTCTGGGTGCTGCGGGTGCTCTGGGTGCTGCGGGTGCTCTGGGTGCTGGTCTGTGCGGCCGCTCATGCGCTGCGCTGTGTGTTGCAGGGATACGCGCCTATGAGCAGCTCGGGTACAAAGCCTTCGGGACCCCGGGAAAGATGGCGGCCGCCATAGCGATAACACTGCAGAACATCGGAGGTAAGTACCGGACACCTACCCCAGCGCCCAATCACCCCTCCCCCACTCACACTCACCCTCTGTCACCCGCAGCCATGTCCAGCTACCTGTACATCGTCAAATCCGAGCTGCCCCTCGTCATCCAGACATTCCTCAACCTCCCGGAGAAGAGCACGTGAGTCACTACTGCTCGCTGTTATCAGCCACTGCACCCCGGGGGGGGGGGGGGATACCATCTACTGCTCCCTATTATCAGCCACTGCACCCCGGGGGGGATACCATCTACTGCTCTCTGTTATCAGCCATTACATCCCGGGGAGAGGAGACTGTACAGGGAGGGATACACTATTACTCTCTGTTATCAGCCATTACACCCCCGGGGAGAGGAGACTGTACAGGGGGGATACAATCTATTACTCTCTGTTATCAGCCATTACAACCTAGGGAGAGGAGACTGTACAGGGGGGGATACAATCTATTACTCTCTGTTACCCCGGGGAGAGGAGACTGTACAGGGGGGATACAATCTATTACTCTCTGTTATCAGCCATTACATCCCGGGGAGAGGAGACTGTACAGGGGGGATACAATCTATTACTCTCTGTTATCAGCCATTACATCCCGGGGAGAGGAGACTGTACAGGGGGGATACAATCTATTACTCTCTGTTATCAGCCATTACATCCCGGGGGAGAGGAGACTGTACAGGGGGGGATACAATCTATTACTCTCTGTTATCAGCCATTACACCCCGGGGAGAGGAGACTGTACAGGGGGGGATACAATCTATTACTCTCTGTTATCAGCCATTACACCCCGGGGAGAGGAGACTGTACAGGGGGGATACAATCTATTACTCTCTGTTATCAGCCATTACACCCCGGGGAGAGGAGACTGTACAGGGGGATACAATCTATTACTCTCTGTTATCAGCCATTACACCCCGGGGAGAGGAGACTGTACAGGGGGGATACAATCTATTACTCTCTGTTATCAGCCATTACACCCCGGGGAGAGGAGACTGTACAGGGGGGGATACAATCTATTACTCTCTGTTATCAGCCATTACATCCCGGGGGGGGGGGGAGAGGAGACTGTACAGGGGGGGATACAATCTATTACTCTCTGTTATCAGCCATTACATCCCGGGGAGAGGAGACTGTACAGGGGGGGATACAATCTATTACTCTCTGTTATCAGCCATTACATCCCGGGGAGAGGAGACTGTACAGGGGGGGATACAATCTATTACTCTCTGTTATCAGCCATTACACCCCGGGGAGAGGAGACTGTACAGGGGGGATACAATCTATTACTCTCTGTTATCAGCCATTACATCCCGGGGAGAGGAGACTGTACAGGGGGGGATACAATCTATTACTCTCTGTTATCAGCCCATTACATCCCCGGGGAGAGGAGACTGTACAGGGGGGGATACAATCTATTACTCTCTGTTATCAGCCATTACACCCCGGGGAGAGGAGACTGTACAGGGGGGATACAATCTATTACTCTCTGTTATCAGCCATTACATCCCCGGGGAGAGGAGACTGTACAGGGGGGATACAATCTATTACTCTCTGTTATCAGCCATTACATCCCGGGGAGAGGAGACTGTACAGGGGGGATACAATCTATTACTCTCTGTTATCAGCCATTACACCCCGGGGAGAGGAGACTGTACAGGGGGGATACAATCTATTACTCTCTGTTATCAGCCATTACATCCCGGGGAGAGGAGACTGTACAGGGGGGATACAATCTATTACTCTCTGTTATCAGCCATTACATCCCGGGGAGAGGAGACTGTACAGGGGGGGATACAATCTATTACTCTCTGTTATCAGCCATTACATCCCGGGGGAGAGGAGACTGTACAGGGGGGGATACAATCTATTACTCTCTGTTATCAGCCATTACACCCCGGGGAGAGGAGACTGTACAGGGGGGATACAATCTATTACTCTCTGTTATCAGCCATTACATCCCGGGGAGAGGAGACTGTACAGGGGGGGATACAATCTATTACTCTCTGTTATCAGCCATTACATCCCGGGGAGAGGAGACTGTACAGGGGGGATACAATCTATTACTCTCTGTTATCAGCCATTACACCCCGGGGAGAGGAGACTGTACAGGGGGGATACAATCTATTACTCTCTGTTATCAGCCATTACACCCCGGGGAGAGGAGACTGTACAGGAGGGGATACAATCTATTACTCTCTGTTATCAGCCATTACACCCGGGGAGAGGAGACTGTACAGGGGGGGATACAATCTATTACTCTCTGTTATCAGCCATTACACCCCGGGGAGAGGAGACTGTACAGGGGGGGATACAATCTATTACTCTCTGTTATCAGCCATTACACCCCGGGGAGAGGAGACTGTACAGGGGGGATACAATCTATTACTCTCTGTTATCAGCCATTACATCCCGGGGAGAGGAGACTGTACAGGGGGGATACAATCTATTACTCTCTGTTATCAGCCATTACATCCCGGGGAGAGGAGACTGTACAGGGGGGGATACAATCTATTACTCTCTGTTATCAGCCATTACATCCCTGGGGAGAGGAGACTGTACAGGGGGGGATACAATCTATTACTCTCTGTTATCAGCCATTACATCCCGGGGAGAGGAGACTGTACAGGGGGGGATACAATCTATTACTCTCTGTTATCAGCCATTACATCCCGGGGAGAGGAGACTGTACAGGGGGGATACAATCTATTACTCTCTGTTATCAGCCATTACATCCCGGGGAGAGGAGACTGTACAGGGGGGGATACAATCTATTACTCTCTGTTATCAGCCATTACATCCCGGGGAGAGGAGACTGTACAGGGGGGGATACAATCTATTACTCTCTGTTATCAGCCATTACATCCCGGGGAGAGGAGACTGTACAGGGGGGGATACAATCTATTACTCTCTGTTATCAGCCATTACATCCCGGGGAGAGGAGACTGTACAGGGGGGGATACAATCTATTACTCTCTGTTATCAGCCATTACATCCCGGGGAGAGGAGACTGTACAGGGGGGGATACAATCTATTACTCTCTGTTATCAGCCATTACACCCCGGGGAGAGGAGACTGTACAGGGGGGGATACAATCTATTACTCTCTGTTATCAGCCATTACATCCCGGGGAGAGGAGACTGTACAGGGGGGGATACAATCTATTACTCTCTGTTATCAGCCATTACATCCCGGGGAGAGGAGACTGTACAGGGGGATACAATCTATTACTCTCTGTTATCAGCCATTACATCCCGGGGAGAGGAGACTGTACAGGGGGGGATACAATCTATTACTCTCTGTTATCAGCCATTACATCCCGGGGAGAGGAGACTGTACAGGGGGGGATACAATCTATTACTCTCTGTTATCAGCCATTACATCCCGGGGAGAGGAGACTGTACAGGGGGGATACAATCTATTACTCTCTGTTATCAGCCATTACATCCCGGGGAGAGGAGACTGTACAGGGGGGATACAATCTATTACTCTCTGTTATCAGCCATTACATCCCGGGGAGAGGAGACTGTACAGGGGGGGATACAATCTATTACTCTCTGTTATCAGCCATTTCACCCCGGGGAGAGGAGACTGTACAGGGGGGATACAATCTATTACTCTCTGTTATCAGCCATTACACCCCGGGGAGAGGAGACTGTACAGGGGGGATACAATCTATTACTCTCTGTTATCAGCCATTACATCCCGGGGAGAGGAGACTGTACAGGGGGGGATACAATCTATTACTCTCTGTTATCAGCCATTACACCCCGGGGAGAGGAGACTGTACAGGGGGGATACAATCTATTACTCTCTGTTATCAGCCATTACACCCCGGGGAGACTGTACAGGGGGGATACAATCTATTACTCTCTGTTATCAGCCATTACATCCCGGGGAGAGGAGACTGTACAGGGGGGGATACAATCTATTACTCTCTGTTATCAGCCATTACATCCCGGGGAGAGGAGACTGTACAGGGGGATACAATCTATTACTCTCTGTTATCAGCCATTACACCCCGGGGAGAGGAGACTGTACAGGGGGGGATACAATCTATTACTCTCTGTTATCAGCCATTACATCCCGGGGAGAGGAGACTGTACAGGGGGGATACAATCTATTACTCTCTGTTATCAGCCATTACATCCCGGGGAGAGGAGACTGTACAGGGGGGATACAATCTATTACTCTCTGTTATCAGCCATTACACCCCGGGGAGAGGAGACTGTACAGGGGGGGATACAATCTATTACTCTCTGTTATCAGCCATTACATCCCGGGGAGAGGAGACTGTACAGGGGGGATACAATCTATTACTCTCTGTTATCAGCCATTACACCCCGGGGAGAGGAGACTGTACAGGGGGGATACAATCTATTACTCTCTGTTATCAGCCATTACACCCCGGGGAGAGGAGACTGTACAGGGGGGGATACAATCTATTACTCTCTGTTATCAGCCATTACATCCCGGGGAGAGGAGACTGTACAGGGGGATACAATCTATTACTCTCTGTTATCAGCCATTACACCCCGGGGAGAGGAGACTGTACAGGGGGGGATACAATCTATTACTCTCTGTTATCAGCCATTACACCCCGGGGAGAGGAGACTGTACAGGGGGGATACAATCTATTACTCTCTGTTATCAGCCATTACACCCCGGGGAGAGGAGACTGTACAGGGGGGGGATACAATCTATTACTCTCTGTTATCAGCCATTACATCCCGGGGAGAGGAGACTGTACAGGGGGGGATACAATCTATTACTCTCTGTTATCAGCCATTACATCCCGGGGAGAGGAGACTGTACAGGGGGGGTACAATCTATTACTCTCTGTTATCAGCCATTACATCCCGGGGAGAGGAGACTGTACAGGGGGGGATACAATCTATTACTCTCTGTTATCAGCCATTACATCCCGGGGAGAGGAGACTGTACAGGGGGGGATACAATCTATTACTCTCTGTTATCAGCCATTACATCCCGGGGAGAGGAGACTGTACAGGGGGGATACAATCTATTACTCTCTGTTATCAGCCATTACATCCCGGGGAGAGGAGACTGTACAGGGGGGGATACAATCTATTACTCTCTGTTATCAGCCATTACATCCCGGGGAGAGGAGACTGTACAGGGGGGGATACAATCTATTACTCTCTGTTATCAGCCATTACATCCCGGGGAGAGGAGACTGTACAGGGGGGATACAATCTATTACTCTCTGTTATCAGCCATTACATCCCGGGGAGAGGAGACTGTACAGGGGGGATACAATCTATTACTCTCTGTTATCAGCCATTACATCCCGGGGAGAGGAGACTGTACAGGGGGATACAATCTATTACTCTCTGTTATCAGCCATTACACCCCGGGGAGAGGAGACTGTACAGGGGGGATACAATCTATTACTCTCTGTTATCAGCCATTACACCCCGGGGAGAGGAGACTGTACAGGGGGGGATACAATCTATTACTCTCTGTTATCAGCCATTACATCCCGGGGAGAGGAGACTGTACAGGGGGGGATACAATCTATTACTCTCTGGTATCAGCCATTACACCCCGGGGAGAGGAGACTGTACAGGGGGGATACAATCTATTACTCTCTGTTATCAGCCATTACACCCCGGGGAGAGGAGACTGTACAGGGGGGGATACAATCTATTACTCTCTGTTATCAGCCATTACATCCCGGGGAGAGGAGACTGTACAGGGGGGGATACAATCTATTACTCTCTGTTATCAGCCATTACACCCCGGGGAGAGGAGACTGTACAGGGAGGATACAATCTATTACTCTCTGTTATCAGCCATTACACCCCGGGGAGAGGAGACTGTACAGGGGGGATACAATCTATTACTCTCTGTTATCAGCCATTACACCCCGGGGAGAGGAGACTGTACAGGAGGATACAATCTATTACTCTCTGTTATCAGCCATTACATCCCGGGGAGAGGAGACTGTACAGGGGGGATACAATCTATTACTCTCTGTTATCAGCCATTGCATCCCGGGGAGAGGAGACTGTACAGGGGGATACAATCTATTACTCTCTGTTATCAGCCATTACACCCCGGGGAGAGGAGACTGTACAGGGGGGGGATACAATCTATTACTCTCTGTTATCAGCCATTACACCCCGGGGAGAGGAGACTGTACAGGGGGGGGATACAATCTATTACTCTCTGTTATCAGCCATTACATCCCGGGGAGAGGAGACTGTACAGGGGGGGATACAATCTATTACTCTCTGTTATCAGCCATTACACCCCGGGGAGAGGAGACTGTACAGGGGGGGGATACAATCTATTACTCTCTGTTATCAGCCATTACACCCCGGGGAGAGGAGACTGTACAGGGGGGGATACAATCTATTACTCTCTGTTATCAGCCATTACATCCCGGGGAGAGGAGACTGTACAGGGGGGGATACAATCTATTACTCTCTGTTATCAGCCATTACACCCCGGGGAGAGGAGACTGTACAGGGGGGATACAATCTATTACTCTCTGTTATCAGCCATTACACCCCGGGGAGAGGAGACTGTACAGGGGGGATACAATCTATTACTCTCTGTTATCAGCCATTACATCCCGGGGAGAGGAGACTGTACAGGGGGATACAATCTATTACTCTCTGTTATCAGCCATTACACCCCGGGGAGAGGAGACTGTACAGGGGGGATACAATCTATTACTCTCTGTTATCAGCCATTACATCCCGGGGAGAGGAGACTGTACAGGGGGGATACAATCTATTACTCTCTGTTATCAGCCATTACATCCCGGGGAGAGGAGACTGTACAGGGGGGATACAATCTATTACTCTCTGTTATCAGCCATTACACCCCGGGGGGAGGAGACTGTACAGGGGGGGGGATACAATCTATTACTCTCTGTTATCAGCCATTACATCCCGGGGGGAGGAGACTGTACAGGGGGATACAATCTATTACTCTCTGTTATCAGCCATTACACCCCGGGGGGAGGAGACTGTACAGGGGGGGATACAATCTATTACTCTCTGTTATCAGCCATTACACCCCAGGGAGAGGAGACTGTACAGGGGGGGATACAATCTATTACTCTCTGTTATCAGCCATTACACCCCGGGGGGAGGAGACTGTACAGGGGGGGATACAATCTATTACTCTCTGTTATCAGCCATTACACCCCGGGGAGAGGAGACTGTACAGGGGGATACAATCTATTACTCTCTGTTATCAGCCATTACACCCCGGGGAGAGGAGACTGTACAGGGGGGGGGATACAATCTATTACTCTCTGTTATCAGCCATTACACCCCGGGGAGAGGAGACTGTACAGGAGGGATACAATCTATTACTCTCTGTTATCAGCCATTACACCCCGGGGAGAGGAGACTGTACAGGGGGGGGGGTACAATCTATTACTCTCTGTTATCAGCCATTACACCCCGGGGGGAGGAGACTGTACAGGGGGGGGGATACAATCTATTACTCTCTGTTATCAGCCATTACACCCCGGGGAGAGGAGACTGTACAGGGGGGATACAATCTATTACTCTCTGTTATCAGCCATTACATCCCGGGGAGAGGAGACTGTACAGGGGGGGATACAATCTATTACTCTCTGTTATCAGCCATTACATCCCGGGGAGAGGAGACTGTACAGGGGGGGATACAATCTATTACTCTCTGTTATCAGCCATTACACCCCGGGGAGAGGAGACTGTACAGGGGGGATACAATCTATTACTCTCTGTTATCAGCCATTACACCCCGGGGAGAGGAGACTGTACAGGGGGGATACAATCTATTACTCTCTGTTATCAGCCATTACACCCCGGGGGGAGGAGACTGTACAGGGGGGATACAATCTATTACTCTCTGTTATCAGCCATTACACCCCGGGGAGAGGAGACTGTACAGGGGGGGATACAATCTATTACTCTCTGTTATCAGCCATTACACCCCGGGGAGAGGAGACTGTACAGGGGGGGATACAATCTATTACTCTCTGTTATCAGCCATTACACCCCGGGGGGAGGAGACTGTACAGGGGGGGGGGGGTACAATCTATCACCCTGACCACACCACCTCCTAAAAATAACTAAGTGTCTGCACGTCCCCCTGTACTGCCAATGACGGATGGAACCTGCTCCTCTCCTGCACATCCCCCATATCTTCCAGTCTATGCGCACTGTAGAGGTGTTGTTACATTGTATCTGTTGAGATGACCCTATATAGATCTGTTTGTTAGTCTTAACACTTACCGTGATACAATGTAACAATCTGATCATGTATCACCTTCACATATACATGTGCCTGGTTTATTACTTGGGTCGGTTTGTTACAATATATCTGTGTAGGCACCCTGGTTACAGTACAGTCGCTGCAAGTCAGCCGGGGGTTACATTGTGTAGGGTCACACGTTGTATCAGTCTGGGGGTTACATTGTGTGGGGTCATACGTTGTATTAGTCTGGGGGTTACATTGTGTGGGGTCATACGTTGTATCAGTCTGGGTGTTACATTGTGTAGGGTCATACGTTGTATCAGTCTGGGGGTTACATTGTGTAGGGTCACACGTTGTATCAGTCTGGGGGTTACATTGTGTAGGGTCATACGTTGTATCAGTCTGGGGGTTACATTGTGTGGGGTCATACGTTGTATCAGTCTGGGGGTTACATTGTGTGGGGTCATAGGTTGTATCAGTCTGGGTGTTACATTGTGTAGGGTCATACGTTGTATCAGTCTGGGGGTCACATTGTGTAGGGTCATACGTTGTATCAGTCTGGGGGTTACATTGTGTAGGGTCATACGTTGTATCGGTCTGGGGTTACATTGTGTGGGGTCATACGTTGTATCAGTCTGGGGGTTACATTGTGTAGGGTCATACGTTGTATCAGTCTGGGGGTTACATTGTGTAGGGTCATACGTTGTATCAGTCTGGGGGTTACATTGTGTAGGGTCATACGTTGTATTAGTCTGGGGGTTACATTGTGTGGGGTCACACGTTGTATCAGTCTGGGTGTTACATTGTGTGGGGTCACACGTTGTATCAGTCTGGGTGTTACATTGTGTAGGGTCACACGTTGTATCAGTCTGGGGGTTACATTGTGTAGGGTCATACGTTGTATCAGTCTGGGGGTTACATTGTGTAGGGTCATACGTTGTATCAGTCTGGGGGTTACATTGTGTGGGGTCACACGTTGTATCAGTCTGGGGGTTACATTGTGTGGGGTCATACGTTGTATCAGTCTGGGTGTTACATTGTGTAGGGTCATACGTTGTATCAGTCTGGGGGTTACATTGTGTAGGGTCACACGTTGTATCAGTCTGGGGGTTACATTGTGTGGGGTCATACGTTGTATCAGTCTGGGGGTTACATTGTGTGGGGTCACACGTTGTATCAGTCTGAGGGTTACATTGTGTAGGGTCATACGTTGTATCAGTCTGGGGGTTACATTGTGTAGGGTCACACGTTGTATCAGTCTGGGGGTTACATTGTGTGGGGTCATACGTTGTATCAGTCTGGGGGTTACATTGTGTAGGGTCATACGTTGTATCAGTCTGGGGGTTACATTGTGTAGGGTCATACGTTGTATCAGTCTGGGGGTTACATTGTGTAGGGTCATACGTTGTATCAGTCTGGGGGTTACATTGTGTAGGGTCATACGTTGTATCGGTCTGGGGTTACATTGTGTAGGGTCATACGTTGTATCAGTCTGGGGGTTACATTGTGTAGGGTCATACGTTGTATCAGTCTGGGGGTTACATTGTGTGGGGTCATACGTTGTATCAGTCTGGGGGTTACATTGTGTGGGGTCATACGTTGTATCAGTCTGGGTGTTATATTGTGTAGGGTCATACGTTGTATCAGTCTGGGGGTTACATTGTGTGGGGTCATACCTTGTATCAGTCTGGGGGTCACATTGTGTGGGGTCACACGTTGTATCAGTCTGGGGGTTACATTGTGTGGGGTCATACGTTGTATCAGTCTGGGGGTCACATTGTGTGGGGTCACACGTTGTATCAGTCTGGGGGTTACATTGTGTAGGGTCATACGTTGTATCAGTCTGGGGGTTACATTGTGTGGGGTCACACGTTGTATCAGTCTGGGGGTCACATTGTGTAGGGTCACACGTTGTATCAGTCTGGGGGTTACATTGTGTGGGGTCACACGTTGTATCAGTCTGGGGGTTACATTGTGTGGGGTCATACGTTGTATCAGTCTGGGGGTTACATTGTGTAGGGTCACACGTTGTATCAGTCTGGGGGTCACATTGTGTAGGGTCACACGTTGTATCAGTCTGGGGGTTACATTGTGTAGGGTCATACGTTGTATCAGTCTGGGGGTTACATTGTGTAGGGTCATACGTTGTATCAGTCTGGGGGTTACATTGTGTAGGGTCATACGTTGTATCAGTCTGGGGGTTACATTGTGTAGGGTCATACGTTGTATTAGTCTGGGGGTTACATTGTGTGGGGTCACACGTTGTATCAGTCTGGGTGTTACATTGTGTGGGGTCACACGTTGTATCAGTCTGGGGGTTACATTGTGTAGGGTCACACGTTGTATCAGTCTGGGGGTTACATTGTGTAGGGTCATACGTTGTATCAGTCTGGGTGTTACATTGTGTAGGGTCATACGTTGTATCAGTCTGGGGGTTACATTGTGTAGGGTCATACGTTGTATCAGTCTGGGGGTTACATTGTGTAGGGTCATACGTTGTATCAGTCTGGGTGTTACATTGTGTGGGGTCACACGTTGTATCAGTCTGGGGGTTACATTGTGTAGGGTCATACGTTGCATCAGTCTGGGGGTCACATTGTGTGGGGTCACACGTTGTATCAGTCAGGGGGTTACATTGTGTAGGGTCATACGTTGTATCAGTCTGGGGGTTACATTGTGTAGGGTCATACGTTGTATCAGACTGGGGGTTACATTGTGTAGGGTCATACGTTGTATCAGTCTGGGGGTCACATTGTGTAGGGTCATACGTTGTATCAGTCTGGGGGTTACATTGTGTAGGGTCATACGTTGTATCAGACGGGGGGTTACATTGTGTAGGGTCATACGTTGTATCAGTCTGGGTGTTACATTGTGTAGGGTCATACGTTGTATCAGTCTGGGGGTTACATTGTGTGGGGTCATACGTTGTATCAGTCTGGGGGTCACATTGTGTGGGGTCACACGTTGTATGAGTCTGGGGGTTACATTGTGTAGGGTCACACGTTGTATCAGTCTGGGTGTTATATTGTGTAGGGTCATACGTTGTATCAGTCTGGGTGTTATATTGTGTAGGGTCATACGTTGTATCAGTCTGGGGGTTACATTGTGTAGGGTCATACGTTGTATCAGTCTGGGTGTTATATTGTGTAGGGTCATACGTTGTATCAGTCTGGGGGTTACATTGTGTAGGGTCATACGTTGTATCAGTCTGGGTGTTATATTGTGTAGGGTCACACGTTGTATCAGTCTGGGGGTTACATTGTGTAGGGTCATACGTTGTATCAGTCTGGGGGTTACATTGTGTAGGGTCACACGTTGTATCAGTCTGAGGGTTACATTGTGTAGGGTCACACGTTGTATCAGTCTGAGGGTTACATTGTGTAGGGTCATACGTTGTATCAGTCTGGGGGTTACATTGTGTGGGGTCATACGTTGTATCAGTCTGGGGGTTACATTGTGTGGGGTCACACGTTGTATCAGTCTGGGGGTTACATTGTGTAGGGTCACACGTTGTATCAGTCTGGGGGTTACATTGTGTAGGGTCATACGTTGTATCAGTCTGGGGGTTACATTGTGTGGGGTCATATGTTGTATTAGTCTGGGGGTTACATTGTGTGGGGTCACACGTGTATCAGTCTGGGGGTTACATTGTGTAGGGTCATACGTTGTATCAGTCTGGGGGTTACATTGTGTAGGGTCATACGTTGTATCAGTCTGGGGGTTACATTGTGTGGGGTCATACGTTGTATTAGTCTGGGGGTTACATTGTGTGGGGTCACACGTGTATCAGTCTGGGGGTTACATTGTGTAGGGTCATACGTTGTATGAGTCTGGGGGTTACATTGTGTGGGGTCACACGTTGTATCAGTCTGGGGGTTACATTGTGTAGGGTCATACGTTGTATGAGTCTGGGGGTTACATTGTGTGGGGTCACACGTTGTATCAGTCTGGGGGTTACATTGTGTAGGGTCATACGTTGTATTAGTCTGGGGGTTACATTGTGTGGGGTCACACGTTGTATCAGTCTGGGGGTCACATTGTGTGGGGTCACACGTTGTATCAGTCTGGGGGTTACATTGTGTAGGGTCACACGTTGTATCAGTCTGGGGGTTACATTGTGTGGGGTCACACGTTGTATCAGTCTGGGGGTCACATTGTGTAGGGTCACACGTATCAGTCTGGGGGTTACATTGTGTAGGGTCACACGTTGTATCAGTCTGGGGGTTACATTGTGTGGGGTCATACGTTGTATTAGTCTGGGGGTTACATTGTGTGGGGTCACACGTTGTATCAGTCTGGGGGTTACATTGTGTAGGGTCACACGTTGTATGAGTCTGGGGGTTACATTGTGTAGGGTCATACGTTGTATGAGTCTGGGGGTTACATTGTGTAGGGTCATACGTTGTATGAGTCTGGGGGTTACATTGTGTGGGGTCATACGTTGTATCAGTCTGGGGGTTACATTGTGTGGGGTCACACGTTGTATCAGTCTGGGGGTTACATTGTGTGGGGTCACACGTTGTATCAGTCTGGGGGTTACATTGTGTGGGGTCATACGTTGTATCAGTCTGGGGGTTACATTGTGTGGGGTCATACGTTGTATCAGTCTGGGTGTTATATTGTGTAGGGTCACACGTTGTATCAGTCTGGGGGTTACATTGTGTAGGGTCATACGTTGTATCAGTCTGGGGATTACATTGTGTAGGGTCATACGTTGTATCAGTCTGGGGGTTACATTGTGTAGGGTCATACGTTGTATCAGTCTGGGGGTTACATTGTGTGGGGTCACACGTTGTATCAGTCTGGGGGTTACATTGTGTGGGGTCATACGTTGTATCAGTCTGGGGGTTACATTGTGTGGGGTCACACGTTGTATCAGTCTGGGGGTCACATTGTGTAGGGTCACACGTTGTATCAGTCTGGGGGTTACATTGTGTAGGGTCACACGTTGTATCAGTCTGGGGGTTACATTGTGTAGGGTCATACGTTGTATCAGTCTGGGGGTTACATTGTGTAGGGTCATACGTTGTATCAGTCTGGGTGTTACATTGTGTAGGGTCATACGTTGTATCAGTCTGGGGGTTACATTGTGTAGGGTCATACGTTGTATCAGTCTGGGGGTTACATTGTGTAGGGTCATACGTTGTATCAGTCTGGGTGTTACATTGTGTGGGGTCACACGTTGTATCAGTCTGGGGGTTACATTGTGTAGGGTCATACGTTGCATCAGTCTGGGGGTCACATTGTGTGGGGTCATACGTTGTATCAGTCTGGGGGTTACATTGTGTAGGGTCATACGTTGTATCAGACTGGGGGTTACATTGTGTAGGGTCATACGTTGTATCAGTCTGGGGGTCACATTGTGTGGGGTCATACGTTGTATCAGTCTGGGGGTTACATTGTGTAGGGTCATACGTTGTATTAGTCTGGGGGTTACATTGTGTGGGGTCACACGTTGTATCAGTCTGGGGGTTACATTGTGTAGGGTCATACGTTGTATTAGTCTGGGGGTTACATTGTGTGGGGTCACACGTTGTATCAGTCTGGGGGTTACATTGT
The DNA here is from genome assembly GCF_040894005.1 of Engystomops pustulosus. NCBI lineage: Eukaryota > Metazoa > Chordata > Amphibia > Anura > Leptodactylidae > Engystomops > Engystomops pustulosus. The sequence continues at coordinate 842,977 of NC_092420.1, forward strand.
GTAGGGTCATACGTTGTATTAGTCTGGGGGTTACATTGTGTGGGGTCACACGTTGTATCAGTCTGGGGGTTACATTGTGTAGGGTCATACGTTGTATGAGTCTGGGGGTTACATTGTGTAGGGTCATACGTTGTATGAGTCTGGGGGTTACATTGTGTAGGGTCACACGTTGTATCAGTCTGGGGGTTACATTGTGTGGGGTCATACGTTGTATTAGTCTGGGGGTTACATTGTGTGGGGTCACACGTTGTATCAGTCTGGGGGTTACATTGTGTAGGGTCACAC